>NW_027098667.1:300000-482550 GCF_039881205.1 Euwallacea similis
GGAACATTTTGAGTGGTCACACGGCCGAATCAGACTAGAAATTTCCGAGCGCGGAGCGTGCAATCTTTTAATATTTACCCGGTTTATTTGACGTATGTCTACTCCTATCTCTGGAATTCATCAAAATAGTCCGACGACTGATACCACCGTTGGATAGAGCTTGTCTAGAGGAACATTTTGAGTGGTCACACGGCCGAATCAGACCAGAAATTTCCGAGCGCGGAGCGTGCAATCTTTTAATATTTACCCGGTTTATTTGACGTGTGTGAATTTTTTTCTCAGGAACTCATCAAAATGGTCCCACGACTGATGCCACCGATGGATAGAGCTTGTCTAGAGGAACATTTTGAATGGTCACTCGGCCGAATCGGACCAGAAATTTCCGAGCGCGGAGCGTGCAAACTTTTAATATTTACCCGGTTTATTTGACGTGTGTGAATTTTTTTCTCAGGAACTCATCAAAATGGTCCCACGACTGATCCCACCGTTCGATAGAGCTTGTCTAGAGGAACATTTTGAGTGGTCACACGGCCGAATCAGACCAGAAATTTCCGAGCGCGGAGCGTGCAAACTTTTAATATTTACCCGGATTATTTGACCTATGTCTACTCCTATCTCTGGAATTCATCAAAATAGTCCAACGACTGTTACCACCGTTGGATAGAGCTTGTCTAGAGGAACATTTTGAGTGGTCACTCGAACAAATCAGACCAGAAATTTCCGAGCGCGGAGCGTGCAAACTTTTAATATTTACCCGGTTTATTTGACGTGTGTGAATTTTTTTCTCAGGAATTCATCAAAATAGTCCCACGACTGATGCCACCGTTGGTTAGAGCTTGTCTAGAGGAACATTTTGAGTGGTCACTCGGCCGAATCGGACCAGAAATTTCCGAGCGCTGAGCGTGCAAACTTTTAATATTTACCCGGTTTATTTGACGTGTGTGAATTTTTTTCTCAGGAACTCATCAAAATGGTCCCACGACTAATCTCACTGTTGGATAGAGCTTGTCTAGAGGAACATTTTGAGTGGTCACACGGCCGAATCAGACCAGAAATTTCCGAGCGCGGAGCGTGCAATCTTTCAATATTTACCCGGTTTATTTGACGTATGTCTACTCCTATCTCTGGAATTCATCAAAATAGTCCGACGACTGATACCACCGTTGGATAGAGCTTGTCTAGAGGAACATTTTGAGTGGTCACACGGCCGAATCAGACCAGAAATTTCCGAGCGCGGAGCGTGCAATCTTTTAATATTTACCCGGTTTATTTGACGTATGTCTACTCCTATCTCTGGAATTCATCAAAATAGTCCGACGACTAATACCACCGTTGGATAGAGCTTGTCTAGAGGAACATTTTGAGTGGTCACAAGGCCGAATCAGACCAGAAATTTCCGAGCGCGGAGCGTGCAAACTTTTAATATTTACCCGGTTTATTTGACGTGTGTGAATTATTTTCTCAGGAATTCATCAAAATAGTCCCACGACTGATCCCACCTTTGGTTAGAGCTAGTCTAGAGGAACATTTTGAGTGGTCACTCGGCCGAATCAGACCAGACATTTCCGAGCGCGGAGCGTGCAAACTTTTAATATTTACCCTGTTTATTTGACGTATGTCTACTCCTATCTCTGGAATTCATCAAAATAGTCCGACGACTGATACCACCGTTGAATAGAGCTTGTCTAGAGGAACATTTTGAGTTGTCACACGGCCGAATCAGACCAGAAATTTCCGAGAGCGGAGCGTGCAAACTTTTAATATTTACCCGGTTTATTTGACGTGTGTGAATTTTTTTCTCAGGAATTCATCAAAATAGTCCCACGACTGATCCCACCGTTGGATAGAGCTAGTCTAGAGGAACATTTTGAGTGGTCACTCGGACGAATCAGACCAGAAATTTCCGAGAGCGGAGCGTGCAAACTTTTAATATTTACCCGGATTATTTGACCTATGTCTACTCCTATCTCTGGAATTCATCAAAATTGTCCAACGACTGTTACCACCGTTGGATAGAGCTTGTCTAGAGGAACATTTTGAGTGGTCACTCGAACAAATCAGACCAGAAATTTCCGAGAGCGGAGCGTGCAAACTTTTAATATTTACCCGGTTTATTTGACGTGTGTGAATTTTTTTCTCAGGAATTCATCAAAATAGTCCCACGACTGATCCCACCGTTGGATAGAGCTTGTCTAGAGGAACATGTTGAGTGGTCACTCGGCCGAATCGGACCAGAAATTTCCGAGCGCGGAGCGTGCAAACTTTTAATATTTACCCGGTTTATTTGACGTGTGTGAATTTTTTTCTCAGGAATTCATCAAAATAGTCCCACGACTGATCCCACCGTTGGATAGAGCTAGTCTAGAGGAACATTTTGAGTGGTCACTCGGCCGAATCAGTCCAGAAATTTCCGAGCGCGGAGCGTGCAAACTATTGATATTTACCCAGTTTATTTGACGTGTGTGAATTTTTTTCTCAGGAATTCATCAAAATAGTCCCACGACTGATCCCTCCGTTGGACAGACCTTCTCTAGGGGAACATTTTGAGTGGTCACACGGCCGAATCAGACCAGAAATTTCCGAGCGCGGAGCGTGCAAACTTTTAATATTTACCCGGTTTATTTGACGTGTGTGAATTATTTTCTCAGGAATTCATCAAAATAGTCCCACGACTGATCCCACCGTTGGTTAGAGCTAGTCTAGAGGAATATTTTGAGTGGTCACTCGGCCGAATCAGACCAGAAATTTCCGAGCGCGGAGCGTGCAAACTTTTAATATTTACCCGGTTTATTTGACGTGTGTGAATTATTTTCTCAGGAATTCATCAAAATAGTCCCACGACTGATCCCACCGTTGGTTAGAGCTAGTCTAGAGGAACATTTTGAGTGGTCACTCGGCCGAATCAGACCAGACATTTCCGAGCGCGGAGCGTGCAAACTTTTAATATTTACCCTGTTTATTTGACGTATGTCTACTCCTATCTCTGGAATTCATCAAAATAGTCCGACGACTGATACCACCGTTGGATAGAGCTTGTCTAGAGGAACATTTTGAGTGGTCACACGGCCGAATCAGACCAGAAATTTCCGAGAGCGGAGCGTGCAAACTTTTAATATTTACCCGGTTTATTTGACGTGTGTGAATTTTTTTCTCAGGAATTCATCAAAATAGTCCCACGACTGATCCCACCGTTGGATAGAGCTAGTCTAGAGGAACATTTTGAGTGGTCACTCGGACGAATCAGACCAGAAATTTCCGAGCGCGGAGCGTGCAAACTTTTAATATTTACCCGGATTATTTGACCTATGTCTACTCCTATCTCTGGAATTCATCAAAATAGTCCAACGACTGTTACCACCGTTGGATAGAGCTTGTCTAGAGGAACATTTTGAGTGGTCACTCGAACAAATCAGACCAGAAATTTCCGAGAGCGGAGCGTGCAAACTTTTAATATTTACCCGGTTTATTTGACGTGTGTGAATTTTTTTCTCAGGAATTCATCAAAATAGTCCCACGACTGATCCCACCGTTGGATAGAGCTTGTCTAGAGGAACATTTTGAGTGGTCACTCGGCCGAATCGGACCAGAAATTTCCGAGCGCGGAGCGTGCAAACTTTTAATATTTACCCGGTTTATTTGACATATGTCTACTCCTATCTCTGGAATTCATCAAAATAGTCCGACGACTGATACCACCGTTGGATAGAGCTAGTCTAGAGGAACATTTTGAGTGGTCACTCGAACAAATCAGACCAGAAATTTCCGAGAGCGGAGCGTGCAAACTTTTAATATTTACCCGGTTTATTTGACGTGTGTGAATTTTTTTCTCAGGAATTCATCAAAATAGTCCCACGACTAATCCCACCGTTGGATAGAGCTTGTCTAGAGGAACATTTTGAGTGGTCACTCGGCCGAATCGGACCAGAAATTTCCGAGCGCGGAGCGTGCAAACTTTTAATATTTACCCGGTTTATTTGACGTATGTCTACTCCTATCTCTGGAATTCATCAAAATAGTCCGACGACTGATACCACCGTTGGATAGAGCTTGTCTAGAGGAACATTTTGAGTGGTCACACGGCCGAATCAGACCAGAAATTTCCGAGCGCGGAGCGTGCAAACTTTTAATATTTACCCGGTTTATTTGACGTGTGTGAATTTTTTTCTCAGGAATTCATCAAAATAGTCCCACGACTGATCCCTCCGTTGGACAGACCTTCTCTAGGGGAACATTTTGAGTGGTCACACGGCCGAATCAGACCAGAAATTTCCGAGCGCGGAGCATGCACTCTTTTAATATTTACCCGGTTTATTTGACGTATGTCTACTCCTATCTCTGGAATTCATCAAAATAGTCCGACGACTGATACCACCGTTGGATAGAGCTTGTCTAGAGGAACATTTTGAGTGGTCACACGGCCGAATCAGACCAGAAATTTCCGAGCGCGGAGCGTGCAAACTTTTAATATTTACCCGGTTTATTTGACGTGTGTGAATTTTTTTCTCAGGAATTCATCAAAATAGTCCCACGACTGATGCCACCGTTGGTTAGAGCTTGTCTAGAGGAATATTTTGAGTGGTCACTCGGCCGAATCGGACCAGAAATTTCCGAGCGCTGAGCGTGCAAACTTTTAATATTTACCCGGTTTATTTGACGTGTGTGAATTTTTTTCTCAGGAACTCATCAAAATGGTCCCACGACTGATGCCACCGATGGATAGAGCTTGTCTAGAGGAACATTTTGAATGGTCACTCGGCCGAATCGGACCAGAAATTTCCGAGCGCGGAGCGTGCAAACTTTTAATATTTACCCGGTTTATTTGACGTGTGTGAATTTTTTTCTCTGGAACTCATCAAAATGGTCCCACGACTGATCCCACCGTTCGATAGAGCTTGTCTAGAGGAACATTTTGAGTGGTCACACGGCCGAATCAGACCAGAAATTTCCGAGCGCGGAGCGTGCAAACTTTTAATATTTACCCGGATTATTTGACCTATGTCTACTCCTATCTCTGGAATTCATCAAAATAGTCCAACGACTGTTACCACCGTTGGATAGAGCTTGTCTAGAGGAACATTTTGAGTGGTCACTCGAACAAATCAGACCAGAAATTTCCGAGCGCGGAGCGTGCAAACTTTTAATATTTACCCGGTTTATTTGACGTGTGTGAATTTTTTTCTCAGGAATTCATCAAAATAGTCCCACGACTGATGCCACCGTTGGTTAGAGCTTGTCTAGAGGAACATTTTGAGTGGTCACTCGGCCGAATCGGACCAGAAATTTCCGAGCGCTGAGCGTGCAAACTTTTAATATTTACCCGGTTTATTTGACGTGTGTGAATTTTTTTCTCAGGAACTCATCAAAATGGTCCCACGACTAATCTCACTGTTGGATAGAGCTTGTCTAGAGGAACATTTTGAGTGGTCACACGGCCGAATCAGACCAGAAATTTCCGAGCGCGGAGCGTGCAATCTTTCAATATTTACCCGGTTTATTTGACGTATGTCTACTCCTATCTCTGGAATTCATCAAAATAGTCCGACGACTGATACCACCGTTGGATAGAGCTTGTCTAGAGGAACATTTTGAGTGGTCACACGGCCGAATCAGACCAGAAATTTCCGAGCGCGGAGCGTGCAATCTTTTAATATTTACCCGGTTTATTTGACGTATGTCTACTCCTATCTCTGGAATTCATCAAAATAGTCCGACGACTAATACCACCGTTGGATAGAGCTTGTCTAGAGGAACATTTTGAGTGGTCACAAGGCCGAATCAGACCAGAAATTTCCGAGCGCGGAGCGTGCAAACTTTTAATATTTACCCGGTTTATTTGACGTGTGTGAATTATTTTCTCAGGAATTCATCAAAATAGTCCCACGACTGATCCCACCGTTGGTTAGAGCTAGTCTAGAGGAACATTTTGAGTGGTCACTCGGCCGAATCAGACCAGACATTTCCGAGCGCGGAGCGTGCAAACTTTTAATATTTACCCTGTTTATTTGACGTATGTCTACTCCTATCTCTGGAATTCATCAAAATAGTCCGACGACTGATACCACCGTTGAATAGAGCTTGTCTAGAGGAACATTTTGAGTTGTCACACGGCCGAATCAGACCAGAAATTTCCGAGAGCGGAGCGTGCAAACTTTTAATATTTACCCGGTTTATTTGACGTGTGTGAATTTTTTTCTCAGGAATTCATCAAAATAGTCCCACGACTGATCCCACCGTTGGATAGAGCTAGTCTAGAGGAACATTTTGAGTGGTCACTCGGACGAATCAGACCAGAAATTTCCGAGCGCGGAGCGTGCAAACTTTTAATATTTACCCGGATTATTTGACCTATGTCTACTCCTATCTCTGGAATACATCAAAATTGTCCAACGACTGTTACCACCGTTGGATAGAGCTTGTCTAGAGGAACATTTTGAGTGGTCACTCGAACAAATCAGACCAGAAATTTCCGAGAGCGGAGCGTGCAAACTTTTAATATTTACCCGGTTTATTTGACGTGTGTGAATTTTTTTCTCAGGAATTCATCAAAATAGTCCCACGACTGATCCCACCGTTGGATAGAGCTTGTCTAGAGGAACATTTTGAGTGGTCACTCGGCCGAATCGGACCAGAAATTTCCGAGCGCGGAGCGTGCAAACTTTTAATATTTACCCGGTTTATTTGACGTGTGTGAATTTTTTTCTCAGGAATTCATCAAAATAGTCCCACGACTGATCCCACCGTTGGATAGAGCTAGTCTAGAGGAACATTTTGAGTGGTCACTCGGCCGAATCAGTCCAGAAATTTCCGAGCGCGGAGCGTGCAAACTATTGATATTTACCCAGTTTATTTGACGAGTGTGAATTTTTTTCTCAGGAATTCATCAAAATAGTCCCACGACTGATCCCTCCGTTGGACAGACCTTCTCTAGGGGAACATTTTGAGTGGTCACACGGCCGAATCAGACCAGAAATTTCCGAGCGCGGAGCATGCACTCTTTTAATATTTACCCGGTTTATTTGACGTATGTCTACTCCTATCTCTGGAATTCATCAAAATAGTCCCACGACTGATCCCTCCGTTGGACAGACCTTCTCTAGGGGAACATTTTGAGTGGTCACACGGCCGAATCAGACCAGAAATTTCCGAGCGCGGAGCATGCACTCTTTTAATATTTACCCGGTTTATTTGACGTATGTCTACTCCTATCTCTGGAATTCATCAAAATAGTCCGACGACTGATACCACCGTTGGATAGAGCTTGTCTAGAGGAACATTTTGAGTGGTCACTCGGCCGAATCAGTCCAGAAATTTCCGAGCGCGGAGCGTGCAAACTTTTAATATTTACCCGGATTATTTGACCTATGTCTACTCCTATCTCTGGAATTCATCAAAATAGTCCCACGACTGATCCCACCGTTGGATAGAGCTAGTCTAGAGGAACATTTTGAGTGGTCACTCGGACGAATCAGACCAGAAATTTCCGAGCGCGGAGCGTGCAAACTTTTAATATTTACCCGGATTATTTGACCTATGTCTACTCCTATCTCTGGAATTCATCAAAATAGTCCCACGACTGATCCCACCGTTGGATAGAGCTTGTCTAGAGGAACATTTTGAGTGGTCACTCGGCCGAATCGGACCAGAAATTTCCGAGCGCGGAGCGTGCAAACTTTTAATATTTACCCGGTTTATTTGACGTGTGTGAATTTTTTTCTCAGGAATTCATCAAAATAGTCCCACGACTGATCCCACCGTTGGATAGAGCTAGTCTAGAGGAACATTTTGAGTGGTCACTCGGCCGAATCAGTCCAGAAATTTCCGAGCGCGGAGCGTGCAAACTATTGATATTTACCCAGTTTATTTGACGTGTGTGAATTTTTTTCTCAGGAATTCATCAAAATAGTCCCACGACTGATCCCTCCGTTGGACAGACCTTCTCTAGGGGAACATTTTGAGTGGTCACACGGCCGAATCAGACCAGAAATTTCCGAGCGCGGAGCATGCACTCTTTTAATATTTACCCGGTTTATTTGACGTATGTCTACTCCTATCTCTGGAATTCATCAAAATAGTCCGACGACTGATACCACCGTTGGATAGAGCTTGTCTAGAGGAACATTTTGAGTGGTCACACGGCCGAATCAGACCAGAAATTTCCGAGCGCGGAGCGTGCAATCTTTTAATATTTACCCGGTTTATTTGACGTATGTCTACTCCTATCTCTGGAATTCATCAAAATAGTCCGACGACTGATACCACCGTTGGATAGAGCTTGTCTAGAGGAACATTTTGAGTGGTCACTCGGCCGAATCAGACCAGACATTTCCGAGCGCGGAGCGTGCAAACTTTTAATATTTACCCTGTTTATTTGACCTATGTCTACTCCTATCTCTGGAATTCATCAAAATAGTCCGACGACTGATACCACCGTTGGATAGAGCTTGTCTAGAGGAACATTTTGAGTGGTCACACGGCCGAATCAGACCAGAAATTTCCGAGCGCGGAGCGTGCAATCTTTTAATATTTACCCGGTTTATTTGACGTGTGTCTACTCCTATCTCTGGAATTCATCAAAATAGTCCGACGACTGATACCACCGTTGGATAGAGCTTGTCTAGAGGAACATTTTGAGTGGTCACTCGGCCGAATCAGACCAGACATTTCCGAGCGCGGAGCGTGCAAACTTTTAATATTTACCCTGTTTATTTGACGTATGTCTACTCCTATCTCTGGAATTCATCAAAATAGTCCGACGACTGATACCACCGTTGGATAGAGCTTGTCTAGAGGAACATTTTGAGTGGTCACACGGCCGAATCAGACCAGAAATTTCCGAGCGCGGAGCGTGCAATCTTTTAATATTTACCCGGTTTATTTGACGTATGTCTACTCCTATCTCTGGAATTCATGAAAATAGTCCGACGACTGATCCCACCGTTGGATAGAGCTAGTCTAGAGGAACATTTTGAGTGGTCACTCGGACGAATCAGACCAGAAATTTCCGAGCGCGGAGCGTGCAAACTTTTAATATTTACCCGGATTATTTGACCTATGTCTACTCCTATCTCTGGAATTCATCAAAATAGTCCAACGACTGTTACCACCGTTGGATAGAGCTTGTCTAGAGGAACATTTTGAGTGGTCACTCGAACAAATCAGACCAGAAATTTCCGAGAGCGGAGCGTGCAAACTTTTAATATTTACCCGGTTTATTTGACGTGTGTGAATTTTTTTCTCAGGAACTCATCAAAATGGTCCCACGACTGATCCCACCGTTCGATAGAGCTTGTCTAGAGGAACATTTTGAGTGGTCACACGGCCGAATCAGACCAGAAATTTCCAAGCGCGGAGCGTGCAAACTTTTAATATTTACCCGGTTTATTTGACGTGTGTGAATTTTTTTCTCAGGAATTCATCAAAATAGTCCCACGACTGATCCCACCGTTGGATAGAGCTAGTCTAGAGGAACATTTTGAGTGGTCACTCGGACGAATCAGACCAGAAATTTCCGAGCGCGGAGCGTGCAAACTTTTAATATTTACCCGGATTATTTGACCTATGTCTACTCCTATCTCTGGAATTCATCAAAATAGTCCAACGACTGTTACCACCGTTGGATAGAGCTTGTCTAGAGGAACATTTTGAGTGGTCACTCGAACAAATCAGACCAGAAATTTCCGTGAGCGGAGCGTGCAAACTTTTAATATTTACCCGGTTTATTTGACGTGTGTGAATTTTTTTCTCAGGAATTCATCAAAATAGTCCCACGACTGATCCCACCGTTGGATAGAGCTAGTCTAGAGGAACATTTTGAGTGGTCACTCGGCCGAATCAGTCCAGAAATTTCCGAGCGCGGAGCGTGCAAACTATTGATATTTACCCAGTTTATTTGACGTGTGTGAATTTTTTTCTCAGGAATTCATCAAAATAGTCCCACGACTGATCCCTCCGTTGGACAGACCTTCTCTAGGGGAACATTTTGAGTGGTCACACGGCCGAATCAGACCAGAAATTTCCGAGCGCGGAGCATGCACTCTTTTAATATTTACCCGGTTTATTTGACGTATGTCTACTCCTATCTCTGGAATTCATCAAAATAGTCCGACGACTGATACCACCGTTGGATAGAGCTTGTCTAGAGGAACATTTTGAGTGGTCACACGGCCGAATCAGACCAGAAATTTCCGAGCGCGGAGCGTGCAATCTTTTAATATTTACCCGGTTTATTTGACGTATGTCTACTCCTATCTCAGGAATTCATCAAAATAGTCCGACGACTGATACCACCGTTGGATAGAGCTTGTCTAGAGGAACATTTTGAGTGGTCACTCGGCCGAATCAGACCAGAAATTTCCGAGCGCGGAGCGTGCAAACTTTTAATATTTACCCGGTTTATTTGACGTGTGTGAATTTTTTTCTCAGGAATTCATCAAAATAGTCCCACGACTGATGCCACCGTTGGTTAGAGCTTGTCTAGAGGAACATTTTGAGTGGTCACTCGGCCGAATCGGACCAGAAATTTCCGAGCGCTGAGCGTGCAAACTTTTAATATTTACCCGGTTTATTTGACGTGTGTGAATTTTTTTCTCAGGAATTCATCAAAATAGTCCCACGACTGATGCCACCGTTGGTTAGAGCTTGTCTAGGGGAACATTTTGAGTGGTCACACGGCCGAATCAGACCAGAAATTTCCGAGCGCGGAGCATGCACTCTTTTAATATTTACCCGGTTTATTTGACGTATGTCTACTCCTATCTCTGGAATTCATCAAAATAGTCCGACGACTGATACCACCGTTGGATAGAGCTTGTCTAGAGGAACATTTTGAGTGGTCACTCGGCCGAATCAGACCAGACATTTCCGAGCGCGGAGCGTGCAAACTTTTAATATTTACCCTGTTTATTTGACGTATGTCTACTCCTATCTCTGGAATTCATCAAAATAGTCCGACGACTGATACCACCGTTGGATAGAGCTTGTCTAGAGGAACATTTTGAGTGGTCACACGGCCGAATCAGACCAGAAATTTCCGAGCGCGGAGCGTGCAATCTTTTAATATTTACCCGGTTTATTTGACGTATGTCTACTCCTATCTCTGGAATTCATGAAAATAGTCCGACGACTGATCCCACCGTTGGATAGAGCTAGTCTAGAGGAACATTTTGAGTGGTCACTCGGACGAATCAGACCAGAAATTTCCGAGCGCGGAGCGTGCAAACTTTTAATATTTACCCGGATTATTTGACCTATGTCTACTCCTATCTCTGGAATTCATCAAAATAGTCCAACGACTGTTACCACCGTTGGATAGAGCTTGTCTAGAGGAACATTTTGAGTGGTCACTCGGACGAATCAGACCAGAAATTTCCGAGCGCGGAGCGTGCAAACTTTTAATATTTACCCGGATTATTTGACCTATGTCTACTCCTATCTCTGGAATTCATCAAAATAGTCCAACGACTGTTACCACCGTTGGATAGAGCTTGTCTAGAGGAACATTTTGAGTGGTCACTCGAACAAATCAGACCAGAAATTTCCGAGAGCGGAGCGTGCAAACTTTTAATATTTACCCGGTTTATTTGACGTGTGTGAATTTTTTTCTCAGGAACTCATCAAAATGGTCCCACGACTGATCCCACCGTTCGATAGAGCTTGTCTAGAGGAACATTTTGAGTGGTCACACGGCCGAATCAGACCAGAAATTTCCAAGCGCGGAGCGTGCAAACTTTTAATATTTACCCGGTTTATTTGACGTGTGTGAATTTTTTTCTCAGGAATTCATCAAAATAGTCCCACGACTGATCCCACCGTTGGATAGAGCTAGTCTAGAGGAACATTTTGAGTGGTCACTCGGACGAATCAGACCAGAAATTTCCGAGCGCGGAGCGTGCAAACTTTTAATATTTACCCGGATTATTTGACCTATGTCTACTCCTATCTCTGGAATTCATCAAAATAGTCCAACGACTGTTACCACCGTTGGATAGAGCTTGTCTAGAGGAACATTTTGAGTGGTCACTCGAACAAATCAGACCAGAAATTTCCGTGAGCGGAGCGTGCAAACTTTTAATATTTACCCGGTTTATTTGACGTGTGTGAATTTTTTTCTCAGGAATTCATCAAAATAGTCCCACGACTGATCCGACCGTTGGATAGAGCTAGTCTAGAGGAACATTTTGAGTGGTCACTCGGCCGAATCAGTCCAGAAATTTCCGAGCGCGGAGCGTGCAAACTATTGATATTTACCCAGTTTATTTGACGTGTGTGAATTTTTTTCTCAGGAATTCATCAAAATAGTCCCACGACTGATCCCTCCGTTGGACAGACCTTCTCTAGGGGAACATTTTGAGTGGTCACACGGCCGAATCAGACCAGAAATTTCCGAGCGCGGAGCATGCACTCTTTTAATATTTACCCGGTTTATTTGACGTATGTCTACTCCTATCTCTGGAATTCATCAAAATAGTCCGACGACTGATACCACCGTTGGATAGAGCTTGTCTAGAGGAACATTTTGAGTGGTCACACGGCCGAATCAGACCAGAAATTTCCGAGCGCGGAGCGTGCAATCTTTTAATATTTACCCGGTTTATTTGACGTATGTCTACTCCTATCTCAGGAATTCATCAAAATAGTCCGACGACTGATACCACCGTTGGATAGAGCTTGTCTAGAGGAACATTTTGAGTGGTCACTCGGCCGAATCAGACCAGAAATTTCCGAGCGCGGAGCGTGCAAACTTTTAATATTTACCCGGTTTATTTGACGTGTGTGAATTTTTTTCTCAGGAATTCATCAAAATAGTCCCACGACTGATGCCACCGTTGGTTAGAGCTTGTCTAGAGGAACATTTTGAGTGGTCACTCGGCCGAATCGGACCAGAAATTTCCGAGCGCTGAGCGTGCAAACTTTTAATATTTACCCGGTTTATTTGACGTGTGTGAATTTTTTTCTCAGGAATTCATCAAAATAGTCCCACGACTGATGCCACCGTTGGTTAGAGCTTGTCTAGGGGAACATTTTGAGTGGTCACACGGCCGAATCAGACCAGAAATTTCCGAGCGCGGAGCATGCACTCTTTTAATATTTACCCGGTTTATTTGACGTATGTCTACTCCTATCTCTGGAATTCATCAAAATAGTCCGACGACTGATACCACCGTTGGATAGAGCTTGTCTAGAGGAACATTTTGAGTGGTCACTCGGCCGAATCAGACCAGACATTTCCGAGCGCGGAGCGTGCAAACTTTTAATATTTACCCTGTTTATTTGACGTATGTCTACTCCTATCTCTGGAATTCATCAAAATAGTCCGACGACTGATACCACCGTTGGATAGAGCTTGTCTAGAGGAACATTTTGAGTGGTCACACGGCCGAATCAGACCAGAAATTTCCGAGCGCGGAGCGTGCAATCTTTTAATATTTACCCGGTTTATTTGACGTATGTCTACTCCTATCTCTGGAATTCATGAAAATAGTCCGACGACTGATCCCACCGTTGGATAGAGCTAGTCTAGAGGAACATTTTGAGTGGTCACTCGGACGAATCAGACCAGAAATTTCCGAGCGCGGAGCGTGCAAACTTTTAATATTTACCCGGATTATTTGACCTATGTCTACTCCTATCTCTGGAATTCATCAAAATAGTCCAACGACTGTTACCACCGTTGGATAGAGCTTGTCTAGAGGAACATTTTGAGTGGTCACTCGAACAAATCAGACCAGAAATTTCCGAGAGCGGAGCGTGCAAACTTTTAATATTTACCCGGTTTATTTGACGTGTGTGAATTTTTTTCTCAGGAACTCATCAAAATGGTCCCACGACTGATCCCACCGTTGGATAGAGCTAGTCTAGAGGAACATTTTGAGTGGTCACTCGGCCGAATCAGTCCAGAAATTTCCGAGCGCGGAGCGTGCAAACTTTTAATATTTACCCGGATTATTTGACCTATGTCTACTCCTATCTCTGGAATTCATCAAAATAGTCCCACGACTGATCCCACCGTTGGATAGAGCTAGTCTAGAGGAACATTTTGAGTGGTCACTCGGACGAATCAGACCAGAAATTTCCGAGCGCGGAGCGTGCAAACTTTTAATATTTACCCGGATTATTTGACCTATGTCTACTCCTATCTCTGGAATTCATCAAAATAGTCCCACGACTGATCCCACCGTTGGATAGAGCTTGTCTAGAGGAACATTTTGAGTGGTCACTCGGCCGAATCGGACCAGAAATTTCCGAGCGCGGAGCGTGCAAACTTTTAATATTTACCCGGTTTATTTGACGTGTGTGAATTTTTTTCTCAGGAATTCATCAAAATAGTCCCACGACTGATCCCACCGTTGGATAGAGCTAGTCTAGAGGAACATTTTGAGTGGTCACTCGGCCGAATCAGTCCAGAAATTTCCGAGCGCGGAGCGTGCAAACTATTGATATTTACCCAGTTTATTTGACGTGTGTGAATTTTTTTCTCAGGAATTCATCAAAATAGTCCCACGACTGATCCCTCCGTTGGACAGACCTTCTCTAGGGGAACATTTTGAGTGGTCACACGGCCGAATCAGACCAGAAATTTCCGAGCGCGGAGCATGCACTCTTTTAATATTTACCCGGTTTATTTGACGTATGTCTACTCCTATCTCTGGAATTCATCAAAATAGTCCGACGACTGATACCACCGTTGGATAGAGCTTGTCTAGAGGAACATTTTGAGTGGTCACACGGCCGAATCAGACCAGAAATTTCCGAGCGCGGAGCGTGCAATCTTTTAATATTTACCCGGTTTATTTGACGTATGTCTACTCCTATCTCTGGAATTCATCAAAATAGTCCGACGACTGATACCACCGTTGGATAGAGCTTGTCTAGAGGAACATTTTGAGTGGTCACTCGGCCGAATCAGACCAGACATTTCCGAGCGCGGAGCGTGCAAACTTTTAATATTTACCCTGTTTATTTGACCTATGTCTACTCCTATCTCTGGAATTCATCAAAATAGTCCGACGACTGATACCACCGTTGGATAGAGCTTGTCTAGAGGAACATTTTGAGTGGTCACACGGCCGAATCAGACCAGAAATTTCCGAGCGCGGAGCGTGCAATCTTTTAATATTTACCCGGTTTATTTGACGTGTGTCTACTCCTATCTCTGGAATTCATCAAAATAGTCCGACGACTGATACCACCGTTGGATAGAGCTTGTCTAGAGGAACATTTTGAGTGGTCACTCGGCCGAATCAGACCAGACATTTCCGAGCGCGGAGCGTGCAAACTTTTAATATTTACCCTGTTTATTTGACGTATGTCTACTCCTATCTCTGGAATTCATCAAAATAGTCCGACGACTGATACCACCGTTGGATAGAGCTTGTCTAGAGGAACATTTTGAGTGGTCACACGGCCGAATCAGACCAGAAATTTCCGAGCGCGGAGCGTGCAATCTTTTAATATTTACCCGGTTTATTTGACGTATGTCTACTCCTATCTCTGGAATTCATGAAAATAGTCCGACGACTGATCCCACCGTTGGATAGAGCTAGTCTAGAGGAACATTTTGAGTGGTCACTCGGACGAATCAGACCAGAAATTTCCGAGCGCGGAGCGTGCAAACTTTTAATATTTACCCGGATTATTTGACCTATGTCTACTCCTATCTCTGGAATTCATCAAAATAGTCCAACGACTGTTACCACCGTTGGATAGAGCTTGTCTAGAGGAACATTTTGAGTGGTCACTCGAACAAATCAGACCAGAAATTTCCGAGAGCGGAGCGTGCAAACTTTTAATATTTACCCGGTTTATTTGACGTGTGTGAATTTTTTTCTCAGGAACTCATCAAAATGGTCCCACGACTGATCCCACCGTTCGATAGAGCTTGTCTAGAGGAACATTTTGAGTGGTCACACGGCCGAATCAGACCAGAAATTTCCAAGCGCGGAGCGTGCAAACTTTTAATATTTACCCGGTTTATTTGACGTGTGTGAATTTTTTTCTCAGGAATTCATCAAAATAGTCCCACGACTGATCCCACCGTTGGATAGAGCTAGTCTAGAGGAACATTTTGAGTGGTCACTCGGACGAATCAGACCAGAAATTTCCGAGCGCGGAGCGTGCAAACTTTTAATATTTACCCGGATTATTTGACCTATGTCTACTCCTATCTCTGGAATTCATCAAAATAGTCCAACGACTGTTACCACCGTTGGATAGAGCTTGTCTAGAGGAACATTTTGAGTGGTCACTCGAACAAATCAGACCAGAAATTTCCGTGAGCGGAGCGTGCAAACTTTTAATATTTACCCGGTTTATTTGACGTGTGTGAATTTTTTTCTCAGGAATTCATCAAAATAGTCCCACGACTGATCCCACCGTTGGATAGAGCTAGTCTAGAGGAACATTTTGAGTGGTCACTCGGCCGAATCAGTCCAGAAATTTCCGAGCGCGGAGCGTGCAAACTATTGATATTTACCCAGTTTATTTGACGTGTGTGAATTTTTTTCTCAGGAATTCATCAAAATAGTCCCACGACTGATCCCTCCGTTGGACAGACCTTCTCTAGGGGAACATTTTGAGTGGTCACACGGCCGAATCAGACCAGAAATTTCCGAGCGCGGAGCATGCACTCTTTTAATATTTACCCGGTTTATTTGACGTATGTCTACTCCTATCTCTGGAATTCATCAAAATAGTCCGACGACTGATACCACCGTTGGATAGAGCTTGTCTAGAGGAACATTTTGAGTGGTCACACGGCCGAATCAGACCAGAAATTTCCGAGCGCGGAGCGTGCAATCTTTTAATATTTACCCGGTTTATTTGACGTATGTCTACTCCTATCTCAGGAATTCATCAAAATAGTCCGACGACTGATACCACCGTTGGTTAGAGCTTGTCTAGGGGAACATTTTGAGTGGTCACACGGCCGAATCAGACCAGAAATTTCCGAGCGCGGAGCATGCACTCTTTTAATATTTACCCGGTTTATTTGACGTATGTCTACTCCTATCTCTGGAATTCATCAAAATAGTCCGACGACTGATACCACCGTTGGATAGAGCTTGTCTAGAGGAACATTTTGAGTGGTCACACGGCCGAATCAGACCAGAAATTTCCGAGCGCGGAGCGTGCAATCTTTTAATATTTACCCGGTTTATTTGACGTATGTCTACTCCTATCTCAGGAATTCATCAAAATAGTCCGACGACTGATACCACCGTTGGATAGAGCTTGTCTAGAGGAACATTTTGAGTGGTCACAAGGCCGAATCAGACCAGAAATTTCCGAGCGCGGAGCGTGCAAACTTTTAATATTTACCCGGTTTATTTGACGTGTGTGAATTTTTTTCTCAGGAATTCATCAAAATAGTCCCACGACTGATGCCACCGTTGGTTAGAGCTTGTCTAGAGGAACATTTTGAGTGGTCACTCGGCCGAATCGGACCAGAAATTTCCGAGCGCTGAGCGTGCAAACTTTTAATATTTACCCGGTTTATTTGACGTGTGTGAATTTTTTTCTCAGGAATTCATCAAAATAGTCCCACGACTGATGCCACCGTTGGTTAGAGCTTGTCTAGAGGAACATTTTGAGTGGTCACTCGGCCGAATCGGACCAGAAATTTCCGAGCGCTGAGCGTGCAAACTTTTAATATTTACCCGGTTTATTTGACGTGTGTGAATTTTTTTCTCAGGAACTCATCAAAATGGTCCCACGACTAATCTCACCGTTGGATAGAGCTTGTCTAGAGGAACATTTTGAGTGGTCACACGGCCGAATCAGACCAGAAATTTCCGAGCGCGGAGCGTGCAATCTTTCAATATTTACCCGGTTTATTTGACGTATGTCTACTCCTATCTCTGGAATTCATCAAAATAGTCCGACGACTGATACCACCGTTGGATAGAGCTTGTCTAGAGGAACATTTTGAGTGGTCACACGGCCGAATCAGACCAGAAATTTCCGAGCGCGGAGCGTGCAATCTTTTAATATTTACCCGGTTTATTTGACGTATGTCTACTCCTATCTCTGGAATTCATCAAAATAGTCCGACGACTAATACCACCGTTGGATAGAGCTTGTCTAGAGGAACATTTTGAGTGGTCACAAGGCCGAATCAGACCAGAAATTTCCGAGCGCGGAGCGTGCAAACTTTTAATATTTACCCGGTTTATTTGACGTGTGTGAATTATTTTCTCAGGAATTCATCAAAATAGTCCCACGACTGATCCCACCGTTGGTTAGAGCTAGTCTAGAGGAATATTTTGAGTGGTCACTCGGCCGAATCAGACCAGAAATTTCCGAGCGCGGAGCGTGCAAACTTTTAATATTTACCCGGTTTATTTGACGTGTGTGAATTATTTTCTCAGGAATTCATCAAAATAGTCCCACGACTGATACCACCGTTGGATAGAGCTTGTCTAGAGGAACATTTTGAGTGGTCACTCGGCCGAATCGGACCAGAAATTTCCGAGCGCGGAGCGTGCAAACTTTTAATATTTACCCGGTTTATTTGACGTGTGTGAATTATTTTCTCAGGAATTCATCAAAATAGTCCCACGACTGATCCCACCGTTGGTTAGAGCTAGTCTAGAGGAACATTTTGAGTGGTCACTCGGCCGAATCAGACCAGACATTTCCGAGCGCGGAGCGTGCAAACTTTTAATATTTACCCTGTTTATTTGACGTATGTCTACTCCTATCTCTGGAATTCATCAAAATAGTCCGACGACTGATACCACCGTTGGATAGAGCTTGTCTAGAGGAACATTTTGAGTGGTCACACGGCCGAATCAGACCAGAAATTTCCGAGCGCGGAGCGTGCAAACTTTTAATATTTACCCGGTTTATTTGACGTGTGTGAATTTTTTTCTCAGGAATTCATCAAAATAGTCCCACGACTGATCCCACCGTTGGATAGAGCTAGTCGAGAGGAACATTTTGAGTGGTCACTCGGACGAATCAGACCAGAAATTTCCGAGCGCGGAGCGTGCAAACTTTTAATATTTACCCGGATTATTTGACCTATGTCTACTCCTATCTCTGGAATTCATCAAAATAGTCCAACGACTGTTACCACCGTTGGATAGAGCTTGTCTAGAGGAACATTTTGAGTGGTCACTCGAACAAATCAGACCAGAAATTTCCGAGAGCGGAGCGTGCAAACTTTTAATATTTACCCGGTTTATTTGACGTGTGTGAATTTTTTTCTCAGGAATTCATCAAAATAGTCCCACGACTGATCCCACCGTTGGATAGAGCTTGTCTAGAGGAACATTTTGAGTGGTCACTCGGCCGAATCGGACCAGAAATTTCCGAGCGCGGAGCGTGCAAACTTTTAATATTTACCCGGTTTATTTGACGTGTGTGAATTTTTTTCTCAGGAATTCATCAAAATAGTCCCACGACTGATCCCTCCGTTGGACAGACCTTCTCTAGGGGAACATTTTGAGTGGTCACACGGCCGAATCAGACCAGAAATTTCCGAGCGCGGAGCATGCACTCTTTTAATATTTACCCGGTTTATTTGACGTATGTCTACTCCTATCTCAGGAATTCATCAAAATAGTCCGACGACTGATACCACCGTTGGTTAGAGCTTGTCTAGGGGAACATTTTGAGTGGTCACACGGCCGAATCAGACCAGAAATTTCCGAGCGCGGAGCATGCACTCTTTTAATATTTACCCGGTTTATTTGACGTATGTCTACTCCTATCTCTGGAATTCATCAAAATAGTCCGACGACTGATACCACCGTTGGATAGAGCTTGTCTAGAGGAACATTTTGAGTGGTCACACGGCCGAATCAGACCAGAAATTTCCGAGCGCGGAGCGTGCAATCTTTTAATATTTACCCGGTTTATTTGACGTATGTCTACTCCTATCTCAGGAATTCATCAAAATAGTCCGACGACTGATACCACCGTTGGATAGAGCTTGTCTAGAGGAACATTTTGAGTGGTCACAAGGCCGAATCAGACCAGAAATTTCCGAGCGCGGAGCGTGCAAACTTTTAATATTTACCCGGTTTATTTGACGTGTGTGAATTTTTTTCTCAGGAATTCATCAAAATAGTCCCACGACTGATGCCACCGTTGGTTAGAGCTTGTCTAGAGGAACATTTTGAGTGGTCACTCGGCCGAATCGGACCAGAAATTTCCGAGCGCTGAGCGTGCAAACTTTTAATATTTACCCGGTTTATTTGACGTGTGTGAATTTTTTTCTCAGGAATTCATCAAAATAGTCCCACGACTGATGCCACCGTTGGTTAGAGCTTGTCTAGAGGAACATTTTGAGTGGTCACTCGGCCGAATCGGACCAGAAATTTCCGAGCGCTGAGCGTGCAAACTTTTAATATTTACCCGGTTTATTTGACGTGTGTGAATTTTTTTCTCAGGAACTCATCAAAATGGTCCCACGACTAATCTCACCGTTGGATAGAGCTTGTCTAGAGGAACATTTTGAGTGGTCACACGGCCGAATCAGACCAGAAATTTCCGAGCGCGGAGCGTGCAATCTTTCAATATTTACCCGGTTTATTTGACGTATGTCTACTCCTATCTCTGGAATTCATCAAAATAGTCCGACGACTGATACCACCGTTGGATAGAGCTTGTCTAGAGGAACATTTTGAGTGGTCACACGGCCGAATCAGACCAGAAATTTCCGAGCGCGGAGCGTGCAATCTTTTAATATTTACCCGGTTTATTTGACGTATGTCTACTCCTATCTCTGGAATTCATCAAAATAGTCCGACGACTAATACCACCGTTGGATAGAGCTTGTCTAGAGGAACATTTTGAGTGGTCACAAGGCCGAATCAGACCAGAAATTTCCGAGCGCGGAGCGTGCAAACTTTTAATATTTACCCGGTTTATTTGACGTGTGTGAATTATTTTCTCAGGAATTCATCAAAATAGTCCCACGACTGATCCCACCGTTGGTTAGAGCTAGTCTAGAGGAATATTTTGAGTGGTCACTCGGCCGAATCAGACCAGAAATTTCCGAGCGCGGAGCGTGCAAACTTTTAATATTTACCCGGTTTATTTGACGTGTGTGAATTATTTTCTCAGGAATTCATCAAAATAGTCCCACGACTGATACCACCGTTGGATAGAGCTTGTCTAGAGGAACATTTTGAGTGGTCACTCGGCCGAATCGGACCAGAAATTTCCGAGCGCGGAGCGTGCAAACTTTTAATATTTACCCGGTTTATTTGACGTGTGTGAATTATTTTCTCAGGAATTCATCAAAATAGTCCCACGACTGATCCCACCGTTGGTTAGAGCTAGTCTAGAGGAACATTTTGAGTGGTCACTCGGCCGAATCAGACCAGACATTTCCGAGCGCGGAGCGTGCAAACTTTTAATATTTACCCTGTTTATTTGACGTATGTCTACTCCTATCTCTGGAATTCATCAAAATAGTCCGACGACTGATACCACCGTTGGATAGAGCTTGTCTAGAGGAACATTTTGAGTGGTCACACGGCCGAATCAGACCAGAAATTTCCGAGCGCGGAGCGTGCAAACTTTTAATATTTACCCGGTTTATTTGACGTGTGTGAATTTTTTTCTCAGGAATTCATCAAAATAGTCCCACGACTGATCCCACCGTTGGATAGAGCTAGTCGAGAGGAACATTTTGAGTGGTCACTCGGACGAATCAGACCAGAAATTTCCGAGCGCGGAGCGTGCAAACTTTTAATATTTACCCGGATTATTTGACCTATGTCTACTCCTATCTCTGGAATTCATCAAAATAGTCCAACGACTGTTACCACCGTTGGATAGAGCTTGTCTAGAGGAACATTTTGAGTGGTCACTCGAACAAATCAGACCAGAAATTTCCGAGAGCGGAGCGTGCAAACTTTTAATATTTACCCGGTTTATTTGACGTGTGTGAATTTTTTTCTCAGGAATTCATCAAAATAGTCCCACGACTGATCCCACCGTTGGATAGAGCTTGTCTAGAGGAACATTTTGAGTGGTCACTCGGCCGAATCGGACCAGAAATTTCCGAGCGCGGAGCGTGCAAACTTTTAATATTTACCCGGTTTATTTGACGTGTGTGAATTTTTTTCTCAGGAATTCATCAAAATAGTCCCACGACTGATCCCTCCGTTGGACAGACCTTCTCTAGGGGAACATTTTGAGTGGTCACACGGCCGAATCAGACCAGAAATTTCCGAGCGCGGAGCATGCACTCTTTTAATATTTACCCGGTTTATTTGACGTATGTCTACTCCTATCTCTGGAATTCATCAAAATAGTCCGACGACTGATACCACCGTTGGATAGAGCTTGTCTAGAGGAACATTTTGAGTGGTCACACGGCCGAATCAGACCAGAAATTTCCGAGCGCGGAGCGTGCAAACTTTTAATATTTACCCGGTTTATTTGACGTGTGTGAATTTTTTTCTCAGGAACTCATCAAAATGGTCCCACGACTAATCTCACCGTTGGATAGAGCTTGTCTAGAGGAACATTTTGAGTGGTCACACGGCCGAATCAGACCAGAAATTTCCGAGCGCGGAGCGTGCAATCTTTCAATATTTACCCGGTTTATTTGACGTATGTCTACTCCTATCTCTGGAATTCATCAAAATAGTCCGACGACTGATACCACCGTTGGATAGAGCTTGTCTAGAGGAACATTTTGAGTGGTCACAAGGCCGAATCAGACCAGAAATTTCCGAGCGCGGAGCGTGCAAACTTTTAATATTTACCCGGTTTATTTGACGTGTGTGAATTATTTTCTCAGGAATTCATCAAAATAGTCCCACGACTGATCCCACCGTTGGTTAGAGCTAGTCTAGAGGAACATTTTGAGTGGTCACTCGGCCGAATCAGACCAGACATTTCCGAGCGCGGAGCGTGCAAACTTTTAATATTTACCCTGTTTATTTGACGTATGTCTACTCCTATCTCTGGAATTCATCAAAATAGTCCGACGACTGATACCACCGTTGGATAGAGCTTGTCTAGAGGAACATTTTGAGTGGTCACACGGCCGAATCAGACCAGAAATTTCCGAGCGCCGAGCGTGCAATCTTTTAATATTTACCCGGTTTATTTGACGTATGTCTACTCCTATCTCTGGAATTCATCAAAATAGTCCGACGACTGATACCACCGTTGGATAGAGCTTGTCTAGAGGAACATTTTGAGTGGTCACACGGCCGAATCAGACCAGAAATTTCCGAGCGCGGAGCGTGCAAACTTTTAATATTTACCCGGTTTATTTGACGTGTGTGAATTTTTTTCTCAGGAATTCATCAAAATAGTCCCACGACTGATCCCACCGTTGAATAGAGCTAGTCTAGAGGAACATTTTGAGTGGTCACTCGAACGAATCGGACCAGAAATTTCCGAGCGCGGAGCGTGCAAACTTTTAATATTTACCCGGTTTATTTGACGTGTGTGAATTTTTTTCTCAGGAATTCATCAAAATAGTCCCACGACTGATGCCACCGTTGGTTAGAGCTTGTCTAGAGGAACATTTTGAGTGGTCACAAGGCCGAATCAGACCAGAAATTTCCGAGCGCGGAGCGTGCAAACTTTTAATATTTACCCGGTTTATTTGACGTGTGTGAATTTTTTTCTCAGGAATTCATCAAAATAGTCCCACGACTGATGCCACCGTTGGTTAGAGCTTGTCTAGAGGAACATTTTGAGTGGTCACTCGGCCGAATCGGACCAGAAATTTCCGAGCGCTGAGCGTGCAAACTTTTAATATTTACCCGGTTTATTTGACGTGTGTGAATTTTTTTCTCAGGAACTCATCAAAATGGTCCCACGACTGATGCCACCGATGGATAGAGCTTGTCTAGAGGAACATTTTGAATGGTCACTCGGCCGAATCGGACCAGAAATTTCCGAGCGCGGAGCGTGCAAACTTTTAATATTTACCCGGTTTATTTGACGTGTGTGAATTTTTTTCTCAGGAACTCATCAAAATGGTCCCACAACTGATCCCACCGTTCGATAGAGCTTGTCTAGAGGAACATTTTGAGTGGTCACACGGCCGAATCAGACCAGAAATTTCCAAGCGCGGAGCGTGCAAACTTTTAATATTTACCCGGTTTATTTGACGTGTGTGAATTTTTTTCTCAGGAATTCATCAAAATAGTCCCACGACTGATCCCTCCGTTGGACAGACCTTCTCTAGGGGAACATTTTGAGTGGTCACACGGCCGAATCAGACCAGAAATTTCCGAGCGCGGAGCATGCACTCTTTTAATATTTACCCGGTTTATTTGACGTATGTCTACTCCTATCTCTGGAATTCATCAAAATAGTCCGACGACTGATACCACCGTTGGATAGAGCTTGTCTAGAGGAACATTTTGAGTGGTCACACGGCCGAATCAGACCAGAAATTTCCGAGCGCGGAGCGTGCAAACTTTTAATATTTACCCGGTTTATTTGACGTGTGTGAATTTTTTTCTCAGGAACTCATCAAAATGGTCCCACGACTAATCTCACCGTTGGATAGAGCTTGTCTAGAGGAACATTTTGAGTGGTCACACGGCCGAATCAGACCAGAAATTTCCGAGCGCGGAGCGTGCAATCTTTCAATATTTACCCGGTTTATTTGACGTATGTCTACTCCTATCTCTGGAATTCATCAAAATAGTCCGACGACTGATACCACCGTTGGATAGAGCTTGTCTAGAGGAACATTTTGAGTGGTCACTCGGCCGAATCGGACCAGAAATTTCCGAGCGCGGAGCGTGCAAACTTTTAATATTTACCCGGTTTATTTGACGTGTGTGAATTATTTTCTCAGGAATTCATCAAAATAGTCCCACGACTGATCCCACCGTTGGTTAGAGCTAGTCTAGAGGAACATTTTGAGTGGTCACTCGGCCGAATCAGACCAGACATTTCCGAGCGCGGAGCGTGCAAACTTTTAATATTTACCCTGTTTATTTGACGTATGTCTACTCCTATCTCTGGAATTCATCAAAATAGTCCGACGACTGATACCACCGTTGGATAGAGCTTGTCTAGAGGAACATTTTGAGTGGTCACACGGCCGAATCAGACCAGAAATTTCCGAGCGCGGAGCGTGCAAACTTTTAATATTTACCCGGTTTATTTGACGTGTGTGAATTTTTTTCTCAGGAATTCATCAAAATAGTCCCACGACTGATCCCACCGTTGGATAGAGCTAGTCGAGAGGAACATTTTGAGTGGTCACTCGGACGAATCAGACCAGAAATTTCCGAGCGCGGAGCGTGCAAACTTTTAATATTTACCCGGATTATTTGACCTATGTCTACTCCTATCTCTGGAATTCATCAAAATAGTCCAACGACTGTTACCACCGTTGGATAGAGCTTGTCTAGAGGAACATTTTGAGTGGTCACTCGAACAAATCAGACCAGAAATTTCCGAGAGCGGAGCGTGCAAACTTTTAATATTTACCCGGTTTATTTGACGTGTGTGAATTTTTTTCTCAGGAATTCATCAAAATAGTCCCACGACTGATCCCACCGTTGGATAGAGCTTGTCTAGAGGAACATTTTGAGTGGTCACTCGGCCGAATCGGACCAGAAATTTCCGAGCGCGGAGCGTGCAAACTTTTAATATTTACCCGGTTTATTTGACGTGTGTGAATTTTTTTCTCAGGAATTCATCAAAATAGTCCCACGACTGATCCCTCCGTTGGACAGACCTTCTCTAGGGGAACATTTTGAGTGGTCACACGGCCGAATCAGACCAGAAATTTCCGAGCGCGGAGCATGCACTCTTTTAATATTTACCCGGTTTATTTGACGTATGTCTACTCCTATCTCTGGAATTCATCAAAATAGTCCGACGACTGATACCACCGTTGGATAGAGCTTGTCTAGAGGAACATTTTGAGTGGTCACACGGCCGAATCAGACCAGAAATTTCCGAGCGCGGAGCGTGCAAACTTTTAATATTTACCCGGTTTATTTGACGTGTGTGAATTTTTTTCTCAGGAACTCATCAAAATGGTCCCACGACTAATCTCACCGTTGGATAGAGCTTGTCTAGAGGAACATTTTGAGTGGTCACACGGCCGAATCAGACCAGAAATTTCCGAGCGCGGAGCGTGCAATCTTTCAATATTTACCCGGTTTATTTGACGTATGTCTACTCCTATCTCTGGAATTCATCAAAATAGTCCGACGACTGATACCACCGTTGGATAGAGCTTGTCTAGAGGAACATTTTGAGTGGTCACAAGGCCGAATCAGACCAGAAATTTCCGAGCGCGGAGCGTGCAAACTTTTAATATTTACCCGGTTTATTTGACGTGTGTGAATTATTTTCTCAGGAATTCATCAAAATAGTCCCACGACTGATCCCACCGTTGGTTAGAGCTAGTCTAGAGGAACATTTTGAGTGGTCACTCGGCCGAATCAGACCAGACATTTCCGAGCGCGGAGCGTGCAAACTTTTAATATTTACCCTGTTTATTTGACGTATGTCTACTCCTATCTCTGGAATTCATCAAAATAGTCCGACGACTGATACCACCGTTGGATAGAGCTTGTCTAGAGGAACATTTTGAGTGGTCACACGGCCGAATCAGACCAGAAATTTCCGAGCGCCGAGCGTGCAATCTTTTAATATTTACCCGGTTTATTTGACGTATGTCTACTCCTATCTCTGGAATTCATCAAAATAGTCCGACGACTGATACCACCGTTGGATAGAGCTTGTCTAGAGGAACATTTTGAGTGGTCACACGGCCGAATCAGACCAGAAATTTCCGAGCGCGGAGCGTGCAAACTTTTAATATTTACCCGGTTTATTTGACGTGTGTGAATTTTTTTCTCAGGAATTCATCAAAATAGTCCCACGACTGATGCCACCGTTGGTTAGAGCTTGTCTAGAGGAACATTTTGAGTGGTCACAAGGCCGAATCAGACCAGAAATTTCCGAGCGCGGAGCGTGCAAACTTTTAATATTTACCCGGTTTATTTGACGTGTGTGAATTTTTTTCTCAGGAATTCATCAAAATAGTCCCACGACTGATGCCACCGTTGGTTAGAGCTTGTCTAGAGGAACATTTTGAGTGGTCACTCGGCCGAATCGGACCAGAAATTTCCGAGCGCTGAGCGTGCAAACTTTTAATATTTACCCGGTTTATTTGACGTGTGTGAATTTTTTTCTCAGGAACTCATCAAAATGGTCCCACGACTGATGCCACCGATGGATAGAGCTTGTCTAGAGGAACATTTTGAATGGTCACTCGGCCGAATCGGACCAGAAATTTCCGAGCGCGGAGCGTGCAAACTTTTAATATTTACCCGGTTTATTTGACGTGTGTGAATTTTTTTCTCAGGAACTCATCAAAATGGTCCCACAACTGATCCCACCGTTCGATAGAGCTTGTCTAGAGGAACATTTTGAGTGGTCACACGGCCGAATCAGACCAGAAATTTCCAAGCGCGGAGCGTGCAAACTTTTAATATTTACCCGGTTTATTTGACGTGTGTGAATTTTTTTCTCAGGAATTCATCAAAATAGTCCCACGACTGATCCCTCCGTTGGACAGACCTTCTCTAGGGGAACATTTTGAGTGGTCACACGGCCGAATCAGACCAGAAATTTCCGAGCGCGGAGCATGCACTCTTTTAATATTTACCCGGTTTATTTGACGTATGTCTACTCCTATCTCTGGAATTCATCAAAATAGTCCGACGACTGATACCACCGTTGGATAGAGCTTGTCTAGAGGAACATTTTGAGTGGTCACACGGCCGAATCAGACCAGAAATTTCCGAGCGCGGAGCGTGCAAACTTTTAATATTTACCCGGTTTATTTGACGTGTGTGAATTTTTTTCTCAGGAACTCATCAAAATGGTCCCACGACTAATCTCACCGTTGGATAGAGCTTGTCTAGAGGAACATTTTGAGTGGTCACACGGCCGAATCAGACCAGAAATTTCCGAGCGCGGAGCGTGCAATCTTTCAATATTTACCCGGTTTATTTGACGTATGTCTACTCCTATCTCTGGAATTCATCAAAATAGTCCGACGACTGATACCACCGTTGGATAGAGCTTGTCTAGAGGAACATTTTGAGTGGTCACACGGCCGAATCAGACCAGAAATTTCCGAGCGCGGAGCGTGCAATCTTTTAATATTTACCCGGTTTATTTGACGTATGTCTACTCCTATCTCTGGAATTCATCAAAATAGTCCGACGACTAATACCACCGTTGGATAGAGCTTGTCTAGAGGAACATTTTGAGTGGTCACAAGGCCGAATCAGACCAGAAATTTCCGAGCGCGGAGCGTGCAAACTTTTAATATTTACCCGGTTTATTTGACGTGTGTGAATTATTTTCTCAGGAATTCATCAAAATAGTCCCACGACTGATCCCACCGTTGGTTAGAGCTAGTCTAGAGGAATATTTTGAGTGGTCACTCGGCCGAATCAGACCAGAAATTTCCGAGCGCGGAGCGTGCAAACTTTTAATATTTACCCGGTTTATTTGACGTGTGTGAATTATTTTCTCAGGAATTCATCAAAATAGTCCCACGACTGATACCACCGTTGGATAGAGCTTGTCTAGGGGAACATTTTGAGTGGTCACTCGGCCGAATCGGACCAGAAATTTCCGAGCGCGGAGCGTGCAAACTTTTAATATTTACCCGGTTTATTTGACGTGTGTGAATTATTTTCTCAGGAATTCATCAAAATAGTCCCACGACTGATCCCACCGTTGGTTAGAGCTAGTCTAGAGGAACATTTTGAGTGGTCACTCGGCCGAATCAGACCAGACATTTCCGAGCGCGGAGCGTGCAAACTTTTAATATTTACCCTGTTTATTTGACGTATGTCTACTCCTATCTCTGGAATTCATCAAAATAGTCCGACGACTGATACCACCGTTGGATAGAGCTTGTCTAGAGGAACATTTTGAGTGGTCACACGGCCGAATCAGACCAGAAATTTCCGAGCGCGGAGCGTGCAATCTTTTAATATTTACCCGGTTTATTTGACGTATGTCTACTCCTATCTCTGGAATTCATCAAAATAGTCCGACGACTGATACCACCGTTGGATAGAGCTTGTCTAGAGGAACATTTTGAGTGGTCACACGGCCGAATCAGACCAGAAATTTCCGAGCGCGGAGCGTGCAAACTTTTAATATTTACCCGGTTTATTTGACGTGTGTGAATTTTTTTCTCAGGAATTCATCAAAATAGTCCCACGACTGATCCCACCGTTGAATAGAGCTAGTCTAGAGGAACATTTTGAGTGGTCACTCGAACGAATCGGACCAGAAATTTCCGAGCGCGGAGCGTGCAAACTTTTAATATTTACCCGGTTTATTTGACGTGTGTGAATTTTTTTCTCAGGAATTCATCAAAATAGTCCCACGACTGATGCCACCGTTGGTTAGAGCTTGTCTAGAGGAACATTTTGAGTGGTCACAAGGCCGAATCAGACCAGAAATTTCCGAGCGCGGAGCGTGCAAACTTTTAATATTTACCCGGTTTATTTGACGTGTGTGAATTTTTTTCTCAGGAATTCATCAAAATAGTCCCACGACTGATGCCACCGTTGGTTAGAGCTTGTCTAGAGGAACATTTTGAGTGGTCACTCGGCCGAATCGGACCAGAAATTTCCGAGCGCTGAGCGTGCAAACTTTTAATATTTACCCGGTTTATTTGACGTGTGTGAATTTTTTTCTCAGGAACTCATCAAAATGGTCCCACGACTGATGCCACCGATGGATAGAGCTTGTCTAGAGGAACATTTTGAATGGTCACTCGGCCGAATCGGACCAGAAATTTCCGAGCGCGGAGCGTGCAAACTTTTAATATTTACCCGGTTTATTTGACGTGTGTGAATTTTTTTCTCAGGAATTCATCAAAATAGTCCCACGACTGATGCCACCGTTGGTTAGAGCTTGTCTAGAGGAACATTTTGAGTGGTCACACGGCCGAATCAGACCAGAAATTTCCAAGCGCGGAGCGTGCAAACTTTTAATATTTACCCGGTTTATTTGACGTGTGTGAATTTTTTTCTCAGTAATTCATCAAAATAGTCCCACGACTGATCCCACCGTTGGATAGAGCTTGTCTAGAGGAACATTTTGAGTGGTCACTCGGCCGAATCGGACCAGAAATTTCCGAGCGCGGAGCGTGCAAACTTTTAATATTTACCCGGTTTATTTGACGTTTGTTGATTTTTTTCTCAGGAATTCATCAAAATAGTCCCACGACTAATCCCACCGTTGATTAGAGCTTGTCTAGAGGAACATTTTGAGTGGTCACTCGGCCGAATCGGACCAGAAATTTCCGAGCGCGGAGCGTGCAAACTTTTAATATTTACCCGGTTTATTTGACGTGTGTGAATTTTTTTCTCAGGATCTCATCAAAATGGTCCCACGACTGATGCCACCGATGGATGGAGCTTGTCTAGAGGAACATTTTGAGTGGTCACTCGGCCGAATCGGACCAGAAATTTCCGAGCGCGGAGCGTGCAAACTTTTAATATTTACCCGGTTTATTTGACGTGTGTGAATTTTTTTCTCAGGAATTCATCAAAATAGTCCCACGTCTGATCCCACCGTTGGATGGAGCTTGTTTAGGGGAATATTTTGAGTGGTTACTCGGCCGAATCGGACCAGAAATTTCCGAGCGCGGGGCGTGCAAACTTTTAATATTTACCCGGTTTATTTGACGTGTGTGAATTTTTTTCTCAGGATCTCATCAATGTGGTCCCACGACTGATGCCACCGATGGATAGAGCTTGTCTAGAGAAACATTTTGAGTAGTCACACGGCCGAATCAGACCAGAAATTTCCGAGCGCGGAGCGTGCAAACTATTGATAATTACCCGGTTTATTTGACGTGTGTGAATTTTTTTCTCAGGAATTCATCAAAATAGTCCCACGACTGATCCCACCGTTGGATAGAGCTAGTCTAGAGGAACATTTTGAGTGGTCACACGGCCGAATCAGACCAGAATTTTTCGATTGCTTATTACAATCTGTTATAGTCCATGCATTGCAACATATATATAAATATTGTGACGTCACACCAAACTAGTATAAATAAGCGATTGTTGTAAGACGCGGCACTTGTATAGGTTGTTTATTCGTGCTGTACGTTAACTTGTTAAATCCTGTTCTAATAAAATTAATAATATTAAAATAAATTTTTGTTTTTTTTATTGACTGCATCTAAGTTGATATTTAACTGACGCATTCGTTCGGATTTTTGAGACGCTCAAATGTGCATATTTTGAGTCGGTTTCTATCAAGAATTTACGCAAAAGAATCTAAATCCAAGGAAGCCGCCAACCAGTGATCGAAGTTACCTACTGGTGGCTCACCATATTGATCTACTAGACGGGAGCAGCGCAACTTCACAAGCCCCTGGACATAGTGCCGAAGGTATATCGACAGATCCGGGCCTTACATTAGACACCAACGAGAAAGGACAAGAATTGCCTGCCCTGCGGACATTCTCGAAGCGGAAATTATTCCTTTCTTTAGAAGAATGATCATGAGAATACTGCTTCTTATAGTACTGTAAGTTTCATTTTTTTTTCTTTCTCCGTTATTTTTGCTGGTTTTTATTGAATAATATACTTTAGATTTAAGCTACATTTAGAATATTAGATTAGTGTTTATTAATTGTCTTAAAACATGTTGGGACCGTTACTGGGTGGAAGTCTCGCGCGGCTCTGACTCTCTCTCTCTCTCTCGCCACCACCACCTAGACGGTACGTGAATCTTCCCGCATTGTCCGGAAAATTCTAGACGGGTCAGGCCCTTGTAGAAAACACGGCGACGGACGCTAGGGAGTAACACGTGGGGGGACAACGTGCTTCAAGCTAGAACGTTACCATGCAGTGAAGTGTTCTTTAGCTGTTAGTCGTTATCTGTATAATATCTTGGGTATTAAATAAACTAGCTCCCCAAACCTAACAAAACACAACTTCACAATTGAACCGATTAACGAAGCCGATTTAATCGAATCATTCAATAACATATCGATTAAGTCTATTAACGATAACATGCCTTCTGTAATTAATTATCAACTTTTAAGATATCAATCAGATAATATTTCTCTTTTTGATGGAAATCCAAGACTACTAAACAGATTTATAACTGCTATAGAAAATTTATTAAAGGCATTTTACAATCGAACAGACCCCAATAATACCATTAATGTCTGTTTATTTTATACCATACTTAGCAAGCTCACAGGTAGAGCTGCAGATTTAATATCTTCACTTATCGATCTAAACTCTTGGATTCTCATCAAAGAAGTTTTGATAAATAGTTTTTCGGATCAGCGATCAATAGATTGCCTTATCCAAGATTTAATCAATTTAAAGCCGTTAAAAATGAAAGCCCTTTGCAATTTGGTATGAGAATACAGAATTCTCGCAGTTTACTTTTTTCAATGTCAAATGCAATCTCTGAAAGTAGTGAGACTAAGCTTATTAAAATAAAACATTACGACGAGTTCGCTTTAAAAACATTTATTAATAAGTTATCATATAATCTACAATTGGTAGTTAGACTAAAATCCTCTAATAATATAGAACAGGCTATGTCATTTGTTAGGGAAGAAGAGAATTTCATACAATTTAAAAGTGTACAGAATTTCGGGCAAAACACAGGAAATTTCAACAGACAATTTAAACCCAACATCAGATCTACAGATAGATCTAACTTTTCCCATAATTTTAACCAAACCCCTATCAATTCATTCAATACTCAACGGCCTCAGAATGATTACCCCCTAGACTTTTTTCGAACTTCACACAACATAATAATTTCTCGAGACCAATATTCCCCAACTTCACTCAACAAAACTCTTCAAGGACATCATATTCTAATTTCAACCATACAAATTTTTCCAGACCCCCTTTCAATAACTTCAAGAATCATACTTATCAATCAAAACCAAATTTCCCTTTCAATAACCAATTCGGTAACTCTCGAAGAACACCTTTCACACCTAGACCACCGTTTGGTCAAAGATCTCACAGATCCAATACTAATCAAAACCCCGTAGAATCTATGGACACTAGTTCTGAGAATACCGTCATTCACAATCCGAAAAGAAATTTCATTAGCCAAGAACCATACAATCAGGAAATTCTCCCCCAATCACCCGAGGAACTTACTTCCAATAACGATTATCCCTTTTACGACGTTTATAGAAACACCCACGTAGATAGTAACTCATGTCTCGACCTCAATTATCACAAATATTATAAAAGTGAAGAAAGAAATTCAAATTTTCCATCAACCAGCCGAAATACGGACACAACATAATACTACTTAACTTGAAATGACATTCAACTCCCTTACATTTTTATCCCTGAACTCCAAGCCAAATTTCTATTAGACACTGGTAGTACTAGAAGTTTCATTAAACCCGAAATTGCCTACGAATATTTCCCTCATTCTATCTCAGACGAACCTTTCCAAGTTCAAACAGCCCATGCCACATCATTTCATAATGAAGTCGCATCATAACCTGTCTTTCCCACATTTCAAACTCCTGGCTCACACAAATTTTTCCTGTTCAACTTCTCCGATAAATTTGACGGACTCATAGGACTAGACCTTATCAAACAACTAAACGCTAATTTAGACTTTAAAGCTAATACACTGAAATTACCCAATGTCGAAATACCCATTTGCCGTGATACAAAAAACCCTCAACTTCAAAGACCCCATTGTTCCAGTATGAACCATATCATCTCCCCGAGAAGTATACAAAAGATACAAATTCCCGTTAACTTTACCGAAGGATATAGAATTGTCCCTTATCAAAGATTAGGACATCTCGAAATACCAGAATGCCTCGTTAAAATTCAAGATAATACAGCCACAACTCTATTTTAAACCCAAGAAAAAAACCGATAAAACTCCAAATTTTAGAAGCCTTAGAGATTAAACCCGTAAACTTGAATGAACTAAATTTCCTAGATCATCCCGCACCGCATGTAGCAATGGATAGTAACTTTGATAATTTACTAAAATGTAATCTTGAAAACATTAAGCTCGATCATTACAATCCTGAAGAGAAAAGCCAAATTCGAAAATTGTGTTATGAATTCAGAGATATTTTCCATTGTGAAAGTATACCCTTGTCATTTACAAATGCAATAAAGCACCAGATTAAATTAAAAGATGAGACCCCCATTTTCACGAAAACATATCGATATCTCGAAGTTCACCGTTTAGAAGTTAAAAATCAGATATCAAAATTATTACAACAAAACATTATAAGAGATTCAAATTCCCCCTGGTCGTCTCCCATCTGGATAGTTCCAAAGAAATTAGATAAATCAAATAAACAAAAATAGCGTATGGTCATCGATTATAGGAAGCTAAACGAACAAACAATGGACGATAAATTTCCCTTGCCAAACATTAATGAAATTTTAGATAAATTGGGTAAAGCACACTATTTTACAACCCTTGACCTCGCTAATGGGTTTCACCAAAGTCAAATGAATGAGAATTATATTGCTAAGACAGCTTTCAGTACAGATACAGGTCACTACGAATTTTTGAGAATGCCGTTTGGACTAAAAAACGCCCCGGCTATATTTCAATGTGTAATGAACAATATATTAGGTCGTGTAGTATGAAATGAGTAGATTCTCGAAATGCCACATTCAACTGCAAATAACTTCACTCTAAATCTATATTTGGACTTGACTTTTTTATGTGGAAAAGGCACATTCTTCCTCTTTCGATCAGAGTTTAAAGTGTTAAAAATTATTGAAAACTTTTATTTTTATAAAAATTTTTGTGCAGCCATGCAAAATAGTGAAATTCGTGTGTTAATGAAATATGAGTTCCACCGTGGAACCACAACAGCTCAAACGGCTCGCAATATTAATGATGTGTTTGGTACTGAAGTCACTTCACAGCAAACAGTATCTCGTTGGTTCATGAAATTTCGTTCTGGCAATTTTGACCTAACAAATGAACCACGTGGACGACCTGAAACTCAAGTGGATAACGATTATCTGAAAGCCGTGGTGGAAGCGAATCCACGTCAAAGTGCAAGCGAATTATCGTTAATATTCAGTGTAACCAAAAAAACAATATTGACTCATTTGGCTGAAATTGGTAAGGTGAAAAAGCTGGACAAGTGGGTACCGCATGAGTTGAGCGACATACAGAAAGAACGACGTCTCGAAGCTTGTTCTTTGTTGTTCTTTGTTGTGCCGGTATAATAACGATCCATTTTTGAATCGGATTGTTACTTGTGATGAGAAATGGATCCTATATGACAATACCAGACGTTCATCGCAGTGGTTGGATCAAGATGAACCACCAAAACATTGTGCGAAAAAAAATCTTCATCAAAACAAGCTTATGGTGTCCGTTTGGTGGTCCAACGCAGGTGTCATCCATCACAGCTTCATGAAACCTGGTGAATCGATTACGGCTGATGTCTACTGCCGACAACTGACCGAAATGATGAGGCAACTGACGGTTAAGCAGCCAAGATTAGTCAATCGAAGCGCACCGCTATTGTTGCACGACAACGCTCGGCCACACACCGCACAAGTCACCTTGGCCAAGCTACAGGAGTTGGAATTGGAAACTCTTCGTCATCCACCGTATTCACCCGACTTAGCACCCACTGATTACCACTTCTTTCAAAATTTGGATAACTTCTTGGTAGGGAAAACATTAAACTCCGACGAGGCTGTCAAAGCTGCCTTCCAAGAGTTTATCGACTCCCGGCCTGCAGGCTTTTACAGCAGGGGAATCAATGAACTTCCCGTTAAATGGCAGAAGTGTATTGATAATGGTGGTGCATATTTCGATTGACAATAAAAACATTTCATATGAAAAAAAAATGACTAAAGTTTCAATTCAATTTTACTCATTTCATACTACACGACCTAATATTACGTGGCTTACAAAACGAAACATGCTTTGTGTATCTTGATGATATCATTATCTTCAGCACTAGCTTACAAGAACATATAGAAAAATTAAAGCAAGTTTTTACTCGATTACGGGATTTTAAATTAAAAATACAACTAAACAAATCAGAGTTCCTAAGGAAAGAAGTCCAATACTTAGGACACATCGTAAGTGAAGAAATAATAAAACCTAACCCCGACAAAATTAATGCAGTTAAGAATTTCCCTATTCCCCGGACAACAAAAGAAATAAAATCTTTTCTGGGTTTAGTTGGTTACTATAGACGATTCATTAAAGATTTTGCGAAGATAACGAAACCGATGACCAAGTGCTTAAAAAGGGATGCAAAAATTATACACACACCCGAATTCATAAATGCTTTTGACCATTGTAAGCAATTACTGATAAACTTCTCCATTCTGCAATACTCAGACTTCACTAAACCATTCCTATTAACAACAGGCGCGAGTAATTTTGCAATCGGCGCAGTGTTGTCGCAAGAACCCATACCTAACGATAAACCTATAGCCTACGCCTCGAGAACCCTAAACGACACGGAAACTAAATATTCAACAATAGAAAAAGAACTGTTAGCGATGGTTTGGGCATGCATATATTTAAGACCTTATTTATTCGGACGCAAATTTTACATATACACTGATCATAGACCCCTTGTATAGCTCTTTAATCTAAAAGAACCAAACTCCAAATTAATAAGATGGCGGTTACGATTAGAAGAATTTGATTACCAAATAATTTACAAAAAGGGACGCCAGAATACGAACGCAGATGCATGATCTAGAATAAAATTAAACGTATACGACAACGAATCAGTGGTCAATAATCCCGGCGATACCGATGCGAATATTAAGGAATACTTAGAAAACCAAACAGAAATTTCAGCTCAAGGTAACGACGACGATACGAATGAACCGGGCCCTAGTCAACGAAAAATAAACGTTATATCTGATATCCGACTTCATCCTGTAAATCTTCCCAACACGTGCAATTCTGATGAAACCGCACATAGTCAACAAGCCGATCGCGAGAACCCTGGACTAAGCATTCGTGACGAAATGATAAACAAAAAAATACTACAATTCCTGATAAAGAAATCTCTACACCTGCAGATTAAATGTAACAAAGAACGTTTCGATAAAACCACGATAAGTCACGTAGAGCTACCCAATAACTTGGAAATTATAAAGCAGTTTATCCAAGAATACATGACTAACGAGAAACCTTGTTATGTCTATTTTATCGACAAAGATTTAATACCTTCATTCACAGAGGTATGTTTGAAAAATTTACAAAACTTAAAAATTAGAATATGTACCAAATTACTTAACAATATTTCCGAAATTGAAGAAAAAACTATGCTCATTAAGCACCAACATGAGAGCAAATAAAATCACCGAGGAATAGAAGAAACTCGCGAGCGAAACTTAAGAGACTTTACTATTGGCCCAATATAAAAGGGGACGTAACACGATACATTAACGATTGTGTTATTTGCCAAACTGCCAAATACAGCCGACTTAAATCATATATTCCACTCGCTAAAACAGAAACACCCAGCAAACCATTTCAAATGATACACATGGACACTTTCATATTCGAAGCCCAAAATTTCCTGACGATATTTGATAAATTCTCTAAATTCGGTCAAGCATACCCTTATGACAGAAATGCAAAATCAGTTTGCGATAAACTCATAAATTTTTTCTCATTTTTTGGATGTTCCGAGGAAATCACGTGCGACAATGGCAAAGAATTAAATAATGAACTATTAAAGGAATTATTAAAGGCCCGAAAGATAAACATACATTTCAGTACCCCTAAACATTACGAATCAAATTCGCCTGTTGAACGTTTCCATTCCACTTTGATCGAACACCTTAGGATTTTGAAACAAAAAGATAACGTAAAACCAATTAATGAGTTAATCTCATACGCCATAATCGCGTATAATAGCACGGTTCACAGCGTTACGAAATTTACACCCCACGAAATTGTCTTAGGTCATACTAATTCCCGAGATCCTCTTGATTTAATCACAACAACGTTTCATTCTGATTACGTTTCGTCGCATAAGAATAAAGTCGACGCCATGTACGAAACGATTGGAGAAAAAACCGATCAAAACAAAGAAAAAATCTTAGCAAGAAGAAATGTTAAAGGCAACGAAGCATTCGACTTTAAATTAAACCAAAAAGTTTACAAAAACTTAAATCTCAGAAATAAAAACCACCCTAGATTTAGCGGTCCATATGTAATTATCGAGAAATTGAATCATAACAAAGTAAAAATCAAAAGTGTCAAAAGTCCATTCAAAATCGAAATTGTTCGTGTTAAAGAATTGAAGAAACCCCTTATTACAGATGACCCTTCATACACGAAAAATCCCGATACCATGACTTAAATGACAACCTGGCATACTACCTTACAAATTAGGCAATGCCCAGAAAACAATCAACCACTGGAATTTTATTCAAACGTATGATATGACTAAATTGTTGCAGGAATTTTCGGATATTAACATTAAATATGATTTACTTCATGAGACCATAAATAATTTTACAGACTACAAATCCGAATTTTATAACTCTTTTGTGATAACAAATAACTTGAAACAAAAAATTAATGAACAGATAAACCAAATTTTCCCAACAAAAATGCGTACTAAGCGAGCCTTACTAAACGCATTGGGCACTATAATCAAAACCGTGACAGGAAACTTAGACCAAGAAGACGCAAAACGCATTGACCAAAACATTAACATACTCAAAGAAAACCAGAACAACTTAAAATTAGTCCTCGATAAACAAACAACGCTCTTGACTAACGCAATAAATAATTTTCAAGAAACGATAAAAAATGTATCACACGATCAAATTGTTTTGGATTCAAAAATTAAAGAAATTATAGAAGTCGTAAATGAAGTCAATATTAAACAAGCAAACCTTTTTGAGTTCTTTAGGATTCATAAGATCATCACACAGATTACAACATTTTATCAGAACATCTACGATATACTTTCAGACATAAAAGAGGCAATCACGTTCGCCAAATTAAATACTTTTCATAACAAGATAATTAATTCAGGCATGCTTTTAAACAAATTAAAACTCATTCAAAATCAGGTGCAACAAGGAAAATTACCATTCGAACCAGACACCGACAATTTATTGAATATCGAAAACACTCTAAAAATAAAGAGTTACGTAAAAAATAATGTGATAGTCTTCATAATCGAAATCCCTTTAGTGGAAACCCAAGCTTATAATTTATATCGATTATTTTCGTTACCTGTCAAATATAACAATTCCTATAAAATAATTGTACCAAGTTTTGAGTATCTCATAATAAAAGACAAAACATTTGGATACGTCAATCAGCCTTGCCAATACGTATCTTTCAATGAATATTTATGTTCTCATGTACGCCCCGAAAACTTTAATGATTATGTACCATGCGAAGTTGAATTGCTAAGATATGAAAATAATATTACGAATTGTAACCCAGTGTATTTAGATATAAAAAATTTACAAATCCAAAATGTAGACGAAAGTAAATGGATTGTAATAACAATTCAAAAAATCATAGGAGTAGAGATTTGTAAGGAATCACAAGGTAATGTCTGATTAAACGAAACTTACTTAATAGAATTAGAACCCAAATGTAATTTTATGTTAAGAGATATCATTTTAAGAGATTACGGAAACACGAAAACTGATTTCCAAGATGTACCTTTACAGAATGTTACCCCTAATTATAAATATCAAGTATCTTATAAGGAAATAGAAATGCCCAATCTAAACTATATTAATTCCCGGACAGGTTACGAATTCAAACTTCTTAGAAAAACGCATTTTTTTTGTCTACATCTGTTAACTCGCTTGGTAAGTACTCCCGATACTCCAGATGAAGGAAATTTTGAACAAGAAATTATAACTGAATCAATTTTTGCCAATTCGAACGATTCCCACAATCCGGTCACTCTACGACTTCAAACTTCTTAGAAAAACGCATTTTTTTGTCTACATCTGTTAACTCGCTTGGTAAGTACTCCCAATCCTCCAGATGAAGGAAAATTTGAACAAAAAACTGTAACTGAATCAATTTTTGCTAATTCGGACGATTCCCACAATCCGGTCACTCTACGACTTCAAATTTCTTAGAAAAACGCTTTTTTTTTTGTCTAAATCAGTAATTTCACTTTTACATAGCGCCCAATCCTCCAGATGAAAGAAATTTTGAACAAAAAACTGTAACTGAATCAATTTTTGCCAATTCGGACGATTCCCAGAATCCGGTCAGGCTACGACTTCAAACTTATGAGATAGAAAATCAAAGAAATCAAAGTACACCTTGAGAGGAATACATAAAGAAACATTTCCGTTCAAGTCCATCATAATGCTTTTTCCTTCTTTTTCCACTGGATACCAACACGCATTTTGAAGCTTAGCGCTTTCATTTAAATTATATGATAAATAACTCTTAAGGGTTGATGTTATGCCAATATCTCGCACTGAGTCAATAGTCACTCAATTTAGAACATATTTCAACTCTTTGAATAAAAACGTAGCGGCATTATTTATCAAGAATATGTTTGCAAGTGGCGTACTTTCCTCTTTCGTAACGTTTAGTTTAAGGCAAAGTTAACTTTTGCAGGGCAAGGGATATTTTCCGGTTTGCTGCAAGGATATTCTAATTTCATCGTTCGGTCCCAATTTAGTAGGATTGAATGGATCAAAAGAGAGCACTTCCCAGCTCAAAATTGAGTCATCAATAAGAACATTTTCTTGGACGTTTATATGTTCCACTTTTTAATGTAAATCCTAGGGAAACAAGAAACTGTTTATTCAAAGATGTTAACCCTCTTATGTATCTTTTCGTACTATCAGGGTTTTGCTGCGAGGTATTAAACCTTCTGACAAAATCTTGGTTTGGTATTCTATTATATAGAATTACCATCGTGAATCCAAGCGTTTAAGATGAAGTCTTAACGTGACGGATTCTTCTCGAAATTTAAACTAATCACCCTCTTGATCAACTAGTTTCACCGTTATTTTATTTACAACATTAACAATTACGAAAAAATAAATTACATTCTGAGGGGTTTCAATTATTTTAAAATTGGGTGGTACACTAGAAAAAAACTAGATGTATTACATGAACTGGCGTACCATTTAGAAAAGACCCTTCATCTATACTGTAATCGATATTTATAGCATTCACCTTAAGAACCTTCTAGCAGGTCAAAAGCTTTTGGCCTATGTTCTATAGGACTCGATTCGTTTTTCCGACAACACGTAACATAAGTGAATACTTACTAAAGAATTTTTAATTAAATTCTTACTGGCATATGGAAGTTTCATTTCTGCTTGAGTCAGATTTTCAACAAGGTTAGATAAACAAAACGTTTCATCCTTGCGCAGGGGTCGTGTTAATCTTTTTCTGTATTGTTCCAATTTTATATAAATATGTACCGCCGAAGCGAATACGAGTAAATCACGTATTTTTTAATTACTTTAGTATTGCATAAAATTATTGAGATTAGTGTAGAAATGCTATTTGGGAAGTAATTTATCTAGGAAATTTTTTTAACAAATTTCAATTCATCCTCATTTTAATATATTCCATAGAAGGTCTACTTTGAAATAGAATGCATTAAAACACTGTAAAATTAAAAACCTGTGAGCCGAATAAACGTACCAGACCCCTTACCATAATAAACGGTTTCAGTGCTTAATAGATAGCTGTACACACAAATGAGATAAACTGGTTTATGGTGCTTTTAGGAATTCTATATAGTAAATACATAAGCGAAGAAAAATTATCTCCTGTAGCAAGGTATCTTACAGTAATTTCTAGTTTTACTGTAACAGGCAAAGCTTGCAAATTTGGCAAAGCATTTTGTCAAATTTGTGGTGTCACCAATTCTAACAGACTTTCAAACATATCTTTTGACATTCTCAGGTGATTTCTGTAAGCTGAGGGGCCTTCGCATGATAATCCCTTAAGCAAAATATTTCATGCTCCTAAATTTTGCATTCAATTTATCCACGGTTTTACCCAAACCCTCCTTTTTCGGTTTTTTTTGTAACAACGCGCGTAATTCTTCATTTATCCTGTGGCATAAAATATTCACACCAAAATTAACAATTTCAGATGTTTCCATAATGAACACTACATCATACAACTGCCACAGTTCTAATAAAAATCTTGCATAAATGGTTGTGTAGTGTAAACAGTAACAATTTTGTTGACAAATTACAGGGACTTGCAATCAAGAACTTGCGCAAACAGAAGCTTGCATCATGTAAACACGGCTTAACTAGCAAACACGCCAGCAAGTGATTGTTTACACGTGCAAAATACGGAATATTTTCGTATCGATGTGAGTCGTCACTGGGGTAAGTGAATTTCAGAAGCCTGCAGACTTTTCGGTCCATGCATGCAAAGTTTTAACTTGCGCGCCAGTTACGCAATCTAAATTTACTGGCACGAAAAATAATACTGGCTCCACTATTAAATGCATAGTATATACCCTCCATTAAACAATTATTGTAATTAGATGTTTAGAGCTTTTTTTAACAAAAATAATATTTTATCTTAAATAATAACACCACAAACTATCTAAAAATGTTCAAAAGTTGTAAAAAAAAAATTGGTCCCAAATGGATTAAAGAATGAAATTCAAAGCAAATAAGCCATAAATTTGAAAAGCGATCCTTGGCGAATAACCCCAAAATAAAACATTGATTTTTCAATGTGCGTGCAACACCTTAATCGGAAATGGGGGCAACCTTTAGTTCGGAGGCACTAATTAATTCACTTTTATGTTTTTCAATTTTTAAACTATCTATTGGCAACGGATAACTCTCCCAAAGAAAGCCCAATACCCGCCATTTTCCGGCTGTAGAAGTAGTCCGGGATAGAAGTACTTTCCCCAATGGGAAAACTGGGATGTGTAGACCGGCACACCCTAGTGTACAGTCTTGAGGCCTCTTCTTAAAAACTTTTGATACTAAAGCCTCATACTTGAAGTTTGTTCTGGTATTGCTCCGCAAAATGCTTGTATCATTTTTCTCTTCGGCGGATTCTAGAGTCAAAATGTTTAACTTTACTTGCGACAAGAAAACTTTTTAGTTTTACGTGCTTATTCCTTTAAAATATTTTCCAATTTGTGGTTTTCTAAAAAATAACAATGATAATTAAATTAATTCAAAACAATCAAAATCGCATTAACTTACAGGGTCGGTTTCCAAACTTTGCATTTTGGCCTCATATTGCTCTTTCAACAGCTGATAGTCTTTTTGAAGGATATTGAGTTGATTGTCTAAGTGTTTTCTGAGTCAATTCTGAGTCTTTTTTTGGAGTTCTAATTCTTTTTTAAGGCTGATGAGTTGTGACGCGTGTTTGAATTTAAAGATCTTCCAGTCTTTTTTAGCAGTTGATTTGGATATTTTAAATTTGCAAGGGTTAAGCGAAAGTCGTCAACTAGTATTGAATCCATATTTATACTTTCTGAAGCACCTTCCTGAAAATACATAACATTATTTGTATGTAGTTACAATTCATGAAGAATTAAATGATTTACCATTATCGCAAAAGTATCGTCGGTGACTGAATTGCTGATCTGCAAAAAACATTGGGTGTAATATTGATTGCATATCAGTCAAACCAATAAGCTTCAATAATTATGGAATTCATAGATTTTACACCTAAAAATGATTTTGTATCTATCGGTTTTTATATTCTAAAAATGTATCTCTTCTCTTTTTGAATGACCCGCCTAGAAAATTTAGATGTGCGAAATAATTTTTATTATAACATATTGTAATGGATCTTGGAACTGCAAACTCAGAAACAACTTACAAAGTAATTTATTTCACTGTTAAATAATACACCTCAATCAGATTTAAAAAAACGATGAGCTCAGTTAATGTAAAATACCATAGGCTACACATACTTATGGACTTGCACTCATAAATCATCCTGTACCATTTCGTAGGAATCTAATGACTATATTTCAACATGAGTTAAAATGTCTGGTTGGCTTTGAACTGTCCAAAATTATGTGTTTCAAATGGGTCAACCGTCAGAGATCTGTTTTGTTCTAAGTGCCTTTTGTTTCGAACAGCCCATATATTGCAATTGGACAGGCTCGTGTTGACCTATATTGGCACATGGTCTTTTCCTCTTAAGTTAGGTAGTGGAAGACTCTTCGAAGGATTCCACTAAGCAACCACCCTTCCAATAATGATTACGATTTCTTCTTCTCTCACAAAACGATGAACAAACTCTATCCCCCATAAATTCCGGGGTTTTGTATTTTAGAGAAGTAATAAAAGTGTTGTAATTTTCCTTCGTGTAATTATTTCACACCGACATACTACAATGCACTTAGATATGTAAACGTTTCCCCATCCTATGGTGAATAATTTTCCTTCGCCAAATTGTGCGGAATTTACAACTTTTGTTGGAAGTTCTTAGAAACTTTACTCATTCCAGCAACTATTTCCATATTTGTGGAATGGCTCTTCAAAGGTAAACTTCGAAACGACTGTAGGTATAATTATTAAATTATCCATTTAAGTTCCTTCGAGATTACATTTACCAGCCCTTCGTTACAAATATTTGGTACCTTGGAAATTACAGGAACAAATTTAGAATGTTTAATAATTCGTATTATAAAACCTTAATTCCCTTTCATAAGTGTTATTGCCACAATAATAGAAGTTATTATAATACAGGGTGTTTCAGAACTTACAACCACTTATCGGACAGACTTCAACCCTGCACTACACTATTACCTAAGAAGCCCATTTATCAAATAAACTTCTAATAAAAGTCCCGTAGGTAACCAAACACGACGTACTAAATGTTAAATGTTTATTTTCTGTATGCTAGGGCAATTGTTTCTCCTAACGTGAACCATTTTGTAATGGCAATTCCATTAATTTTAAATAAATTATTCTTTCCCCTTCATATATTTTTCTCAAATGCACCAGTTATCCATAATCCATAAGTGAATGATCCCTTGACTTGGAATCTAGCATGGTACAAACTATTTCCTATCACATAGTAAAAAAAATTACATACCCTTCTGTATAACCCTGAGGAGTCCTTTCATTGATGGGCAACCTGGACTTTCCAATAAGATATGTGATAAAATCCTTTTCTCTTCTTTCCACCTTGAAACTATGACTTTCCTTCGTTCTGCTGTGGTTCTCATCTTAAAAAGATGGGCAACTATATTACCTATCTCTCCACCGAGAATATTCGCTATCTTTGATAATACACAAGGATTGTGAGATTTCACCGATCAATGTTGAAACTCAAACCCCACAAGTTCAAATTGCTGGTCTTGAGTTAATTGAGCTTCGACAACTGATTTGATGTAGTAGTTTATAAAAACTGTGCTTTGCGATCAAAGATACAAAAGATAAGTTTTCTTTGCATTAGAAGAAACAGACATTTGTTACAAATTGTTTGTATCCTCTATCTGTATCAGAATGAGTATTGGATGTGGAAAATTATTGGGAAAATTTTTGGCAACCGGTTTCTTTTCTATCATACCTCCTAGTCCCTAGATCTTCTATCAGTGGTCTGACATCCCTTCCTTCTTACTTTTCGATTTTTTAAATACACAACATTTTTTTATGTAACACTTAAAATTTTAACTTTTATACCCAAACAATAAAAACAAATAAATTAAAAAATCTTGATGTATGTCACTATTGTCGTAATGCACAGCAAGCCCGTTTCTGCAAAATGGCGCCACAAGTACACAAGAAAGAAATCTACAAAAACTTAGGAGAAATCGGTAAACCTGTTTGAGAAAGAAATCTGGAGTCTCTAAAAAGAAGAAATCTGTAATCTATACAAGAAAGAAATCTACAATGGCTAAATAGAAACTTGTAAACACTTCCGAGAAAATACAACCCTGGTTTACAGATGGTACCACGTGACGCAACAGAAAATCAATAATTGAAGTAGAGAGAAGATTGCGTTTATTTTGAAGATGTTTTTTGTGAATTAATATTGAATTTTTAACAGGAATTTCTTTTTGAAATAGAAAATGTATTTACTTAGTATAAATATGTTATATGATTTAATGAAATAATGAAAACATCTGTACAATTGAAGAGTGTAACTTCTATTTAGTCTAAATGCCAATTTTATTAATTTTGTTTATTTTTTGCATTAAAATCTATCGTTTTTGACATCCAGCAATTGAACCTAATTTTTCTGTTAAAGTTTTTTTGGCACATAGACTAATGAGAAGTTACGCTCTTCCATTGTAAGGATACTTCCTTTATTTCATTAAATCATATAACTTATTTATACTAAGTACATAAATATCTTTCCTATTTCCAAAAAAAATTCCTGTTAAAAAATCGATACTAATTCCTGAAAAACATCTTCGAAACAAATGCAATATTCTACTCTGCTTCCATTTTACCTTAAAACAGAGAAGCGCACAGTGGATCTTATGCTTTTACTGCTCGTATACGGGGTGTTCCTTAACGATGTGCGGATATTTTGAGGTGGGATTCTATCTGACAAAAAATAATGATCATTTGTTATATAAACTATGTTCCAAAAATGCTCCGTTACGAGAATACAGGCTTGTAAAGTTTCGGAAAAAAACACATATTTTTATTGCAATTAATGCCTCTTTATAAACCGTCTTTACTTACCAAATTTGATTGAAATATCTCAAGCGGTTTTCGAAATATTCATTAATTTCCATTTTTTTTCTAAAACTTCGCAACCCTGTATTTTCGTAAGGGAGCGTTTTTGGAACATAACATTTTCGAAAAGGTTCGAGTTGTGATGTCAATCTTCGACGACGTTCAAAAATGATCTTGGGCATTGTCTAGAAGAGCCTAATGTGTTCTTCTTTTTACTTTTTTTGATATTATTAGTTAATATTAAATATATTTTTACATCGTTAGTGAACAAAAACTAATACCAAACCTATACCAAACTCCTGTTTCCTAATTGTTTATTTTCATTATTACTATGCACAAAAGAAGATGGTAAGTGTCTGAATATTTTAGGGAGTCACTGTTGTATGTATACTTATGTTAAATATAAAATCGCCATTAATTTTAATATTTTCTCTAGATGTTTTAAAGACTTAACAACTTGGAGGCCTGAATAATATAGGTAATCTAATAAATTAATTTTTTTTTTCAACAATCGCCATCAGTAACGTGACGAGATCCTATAGTGAATAATTTTCCTTCACCAAATTGTCCGCAATTTACAACTTTTATTGGAAGAACGTTTTTCTTGATTCAAGCAACTATTTCCATAGAACCTTAAACTGTGGAACGACTTACAGAGTAATTTGTTTCACTGTTAAATATTCACTGCCCTCAAACGGACTTAAACAAATGAAGAGCTCTCGTCAATCCGACAATTTGACCAAGAGAATTCAAGAATATTCTGAAGATTTTAAATACAAAAACTGAGGGATAACATCCATGGGGGTACTACAATTAGAGGCTATTATTGGTTACTTCATTGACCATCTCTTTAAAGGGCCACATTTGATTGACCGGCGAAATTAATTTCCCATAGGCATGTTACAGTCCTACCAATTTGAGCCACACTTTCTCACAAGGTGGTAAATAGAGAGTTCTTACAAGGAGAGATGCCCAAGTTTTGTCACATGGAGCCACATGTTTTCGAGAATAATAGATACAGAAATGGGGCCATGCCCCCTCTAAGGCTAAAAACCGATTATGTACTTGGGCTTAGCATGTTGGTAAATTACACTTCTAAATAATGTGAGAACACACTTCTACCTCTGAATGAGTGAATATAATACAGGATGTTTGGTTGATGTGGGACTTAATTTTAAGGGGTGATAATAGAGTATATTTGTAACTTTTTTGATTAATAATTCATTATCCGAAAATTTGTAGTCTTCGAGTTATTCACAATTCAGTGATATTTTGATGAGACCAGGCATAGCCGTACAAACGTAGATTTTTTGAGAGTTTTCTCCCAATCTTTGAAATAAAATTATTTGTATTCGTTTGTCAAGACCCTAACGCAAAATTAGCACCAACAGTTTTGAAAATACTTGTAGAAATAAAAATTCTACAGCAGTTCAAACTTTTAAAACCGCTAATAGTGCTAAACGACTTTCGACTTTGATTGCAAATTTAGGAAAACTTTTCCCCCATAACTGCAAAGTAAACTAGCGAAAAAACTTCTTTATTTAGTCCTTTATAATTTGAGATACAATATTTTTACAATAAACTGTTTTATGGAAAAACAATATGGAAAACATGGATTTTTTTACGTAGATTTAGTTGCTTTGCTGACGTCATGATTTGGATTGTATGAATTGCGCTTTTATGACTTTTGTCAAAATAAATTATAATTTTTATTTTGCAACATATTTTTTTCACTCAAATTTCAAGCAATGTCGTTTACTAATGTTGAATATGAAAATATTGTTGTTGCGTATGTGTTAGGGCTTGTGTAGAAGATAGAATATCCGATAATTGATTTAATCTAATAGTTCGATAAGTTGTATTCTTCATAAGTTTAGTATTAAATCTGAGACTAGTTGTAAGGAACCCGTGTGCTACGCCTATGAACATTACTCGTTTTTCTTGCCACTTTGCCCGTATGACCAGATGTTGGTACGCATTTCGTTTGAACTTAGACTAATTATGTAACAAAACTTCTCGCCGACCTTTTGTGCGTACTAAAATTTAGACACGTTCTCGATTCTGGTCTTAACCGCCCTCAAATAAAACCCAATTATATTGTTAAAGTTAGGCAGGTTACAAGGAAGAAGTGCCGATGATGACCTCCTGGTTTCTGGTACGCCTATGTACGCTTACCATTAACTTTAGTATTTAAGATTTTGCAAGAAGAAAAATCCGCCTCTTCTTGTGCATCTTCGTCGACTCTTAACTCCATACTTTGCACATTACTCGTACGCGATTACTTTACTCACGGTTCCTATACACGATTAATTAGTATACTAGTTTACTTGTCACGAAAAGTTGTTACTCCTTTGCTAAATTACTCGAAATTGTTGGTGAACAATAAACCTTAGTTACCGTTAAAAAGGGTTTTTGTTTTCTTCATTTGCACGAACACGGTTTCTCTGAGACTGCGAACTCAGGGTGGTCCTTCGCAAGCATTCAGTCCATTGCTAACTAAACGTATCAAGAATTAGGCCACGTCTAATCAACATCTTGGTACCACGAATCACGAAGAAACATTGGTCAATAGTAATTGTCCAAGGCCTGAATGTCTGAATACGACGGAATCATTGTTTCTACTATAATTTCCAACATCAATACTTGCGAACAAATCATCTGAATCTGCACATGCCATAAGATTTATCGAAAAATATTCTTTATAGTTGAAGTATCCAGGATCAGATCCGGATTTTGTAGGTTTCTTAATGCGGATGTATTTACCATCTATTGCACCAATTCACTTTTCAGAACTTTTCAACCAGTCAGTGAAAGACTTGCCATATAATGTAACAGCCTTCGTCAATAATTTGGCCTATTGTTATTTCACCCCTCATAAAAACGTACGACCTGAATCAAAATGATGAACGAGTGGCCAAAAACCTATGGCAAAAGAAATAATAGCTATTGATTCATAAAACTATTGTGACATCAGTTCTTTTGAAAATTGCTTTCGATATTTATAGGTGATTTTTGCAAGGACAAATAGAAAGGAATACGTTCATCATACGTTCGCAGCCTTAGTGGTAAAGGTAAAAGTGGATCTAGTGCCGGATCAAAAAAACTGTATTACTTGGCACAATACTTGAAATTTCTCAATGCGTTCAGAAAAAACTACTCTCAGGAGAGAAATCTGGATATATGAAAAAGCTGATAATGGATTTTCGTCACTTCCAACGTGAACGACAGAAGACTAAGTTAGTAAAGAAGAAGTAGGGCTGTTGAACTGACAGACGTAACAGTATATCAGGGTACCTGTATGACTTTCACAGACGAAAATGGAAAAGGATTTTTTTTCTCTAAAGGACACCGATATAACGACGTACGATGGACAGGAGACCGTAACATTACAATTTGCAAATCTAGTAGAAAAACGGAACTTTGTGGTAGTATTGGAAACATTTTTACAGTTTAAATGAGAAAATACATATATATGTATGTAAGTATATGGTATTTATGTTTTGTTCACTTTGTAGCAATAATTCCAATAGTCCGGCCGATTTCGGAAGGTCAAAATTATCATAATTAACTTTTTGTACCTAAATAAAAACATGAACTAAAATCAATTGTTGTTAATCTGTTTGTTTAGTCTGTGTTTGAGGCATAAATATTCAAAATTAAAAACAGGGCAAAATTGCATATACTAGGTATACAAGTATGAAATGCGGATTTGAAAAATCGATAGCGTATCAGTACAACAAATAGAATAAAGATTGTTTTTTCATTATTTTCTTTTTTAGCCATCAACAAGTGGCAACCACCCCTATATGATAAATTGAAAAAGTATTTGCATATTAGTGTTGTACTGCGTTCAGTATGTCAAACTTTGTGCCAAATAAAGAGGATTCGCGGACAGCATTAATTTTTTGTTTTCATTTGAAGAAAACTGCTGCTGAAGCATACCGAGTACTTCGAGGAGCTTATGGGGAACATGCTCTGTGAGATTATGGAGTATAGAAATAAAAAAATCTAAGACAGATCGTTTCTGTTAGAACTCTAATTTCTTTATTACAGTCAGAAGGCACGTGTTAACGGTCAAAAGATCTGTAACGAACTAACTCCTAAAGACTCACACTTTTACCACCCATCAGTATTAAAAGGGTCAAACACTGCAGCCATTCTCTTGATTTATTGTCCTGGTCATCTGGTCTTTACATGGGTAAAAATACTAACTTCAAGAAACAAAAGACCCAAAAACCCATACTTTCTTCTTTCTTCTGTTTTAAGAAAAGGAGTCATAAATTGAACAAACTTTACTCTTACAGACAATAAATTTGAGAACATAAAGACTATTGAATTTTGGACGTTAACACTTGTATCAGAAATCCAACATGCTCTATCGCAAGATACGTGTGAACGATGGTTTCGGCGTTTCAGAAGTGGCGATTTTAATGTTGCAGACCAGGAACGCGGAAATCCGCCAAAAAAGTACAAAGATGCAGAATTGCAGGCAGTGTTGAACGAAGACGATGCACAAACACAAAAACAACTTGCAGAGCAATTACGCGTTAGTGAACAAGTTGTTCCCATTCATCTACGAGAGATGGGAAAGATTCAAAAGGTCGGTAAGTGAGTTGAACGAGAAGCAAATGGAGAGGCGCAAAAACACATGTGAAATTTTCCTCGAAAGATACAAAAGAAGTCGTTTTTGCATCGTATCGTCACTGGTGACGAAAAGTGGATTTACTTTGAAAATCCCAAGCACAAGAAGTCATGGGTAGATCCACGTACACCGTCCACATTAACCGCAAGACCAAATCGCTTTAGTTGGAAAATGATGCTTTGTGTGGTAGGAGGGGATATTATGAGATATTAAAAACTGGTGAAACGGTTAATACCAAACGCTATCGACAACAATTGCTCGATTTGAACCGTTCGCTGCTCCAAAACCACCAGAATATCACAAAAGGCAACATAAAATTATTTTTCTTCAAGACAATGCTCCTTCACATACGGCAAAACCGATTCGCGACACGCTGAAAGCACTCAACTGGGAGGTTTTAGCCCATGCGGCTTACTCTCCAGACTTGGCTCCTTCCGATTATCACTTGTTTGCATCTATGGGTCACGTACTTGCGGAACAGCGCTTTGGTTCGTACGACGATGTGAAAAAATGGCTAGATGAATGGTTCATGGTAAAAAAGGAAGCTTTTTTCCTGGCGTGGTATTCACAAATTGCCCGACAGATGGGAAAAATGTAACACTAGCGACAGAGCGTACTTTGACTAATGTACCTTTTATCGTTCTTCTAAAGGCCGTGTATGGTCAAGTTAAAGGTTAAGGGGTCAATTCGGCCCCCACGGGCGATCGATCTGAAATTTTTACCAATTGTCTCTACCACTCAAAGGACTTACCACATAAAATTTCAACTTCCTAAGTCTCACCATTCAAGGGTAGGACGGGGTTGAGGGTAAAAACTTTAAAACGCCATATCTCGAGAACTATTCATCGTACAGCGTGGGGCAAAATGGTGCGTCCTTCAGTAGCCACCTTCTTATTTTCATATACTTGTAGATTTATCGGTTGATGTCAAAGGGCTGAAATCTCAAAAAAAAACTTAGGTGATTTTAGAGGAGTTCGCACTTTGGTACATTAACCATTTTTGCACACTGTGTAGAGCTATTGCTGTGATTGCGCGAATGGAAAGCGTACTGTCGGTTGTTGTTCTCATGTGGCTGCAATTATTTATTATTTATCACATGCTCGTTACTTAGCCCGAATTATCAACCCGGCCGAGATTTTAACCAACATGTTTAAGAACACTGGTTTCGTAGGTGTCCAAGAAGACAGTGATACGGACGAAGACGCTGACGTCACCACCCTACCTGATTAATAACCAGTCTTCTCAAAAACACTGAATTTCTTCCCTTCTTTCTGGGTACATAATTATACTTACTTGCCCATCATTTTAGAGGGCAGCTCTAGGGGCTCTATGCCGTATATATTGTATAACGAAGTCATTTGGTGTTGATGCTGTTTTCTGCCGCGTTAGTTATATGAATTATATGGATTTAGACTTATAAGTTATTGATATTTATATATCTATATTTTCAATCGTTGTATCCCAAATACTGATTTTGATACAAATCTGATTCAACGTGGGTAGATACTTCGAGAGGCCCTCTACACAGTGTGCAAAAATGGTTAGTGTACCAAAGTGCGAACTCCTCTAAAATCACCTAAGTTTTTTTTTGAGATTTCAGCCCTTTGGCATCAACCGATAAATCTATAAGTATACGAAAATAAGAAGGAGGTTACTGAAGGACGCACCATTTTGCCCCACGCTGTACGATGAATAGTTTCCGAGATATGGCGTTTTAAAGTTTTCACCCTCAACCCCGTCCTACCCTTAAATGGTGAGACTTAGGAAGTTGAAATTTTATGTGGTAAGTCCTTTGAGTGGTAGGGACAATTGGTAAAAATTTCAGATTGATCGCCCGTGGGGGCCGAATTGACCCCTTAACCATACACGGCCTTTAATATGTCTTTCTCGAACAAAAAATCCGCATTTCGTATTTGTACACCTGGTAATCCTAATTCATTAACAGATACAAATAGTTTTTTATATCAATTTTACAGACAAGGTGTTTTACCCAGTCAAAAAAATCTATCATTTTTCTTTTAAAATCGTTATCTACATAAGTTTGTATAGTAACAAAGCAAAATGTTTAAAAAAACAGTGTTATGAAGAGGCCTTTCTAGCAGTCAACTTTTTGAATTAATTTAGACTCGGTTTTTGACTCAGAAATTTAAACATTAATTTGTTTTGACATTTTTCGCTTGTTTCAACTAAAACTTGCTAATGTCGTAGATTACCTAAGGCTGTAGTGGCTAGGAACTTCAGCTAGGGCCTAATGATACTATTCCTAGATTACTTATACGACTTGGAAACGCTTGGGAAAGTTATGAATTACTACAGAAATTTTGTGCCAATCTGGTCTTCCAGCGGCTGAAGTTGTGTGGAATTCACCTCGAACCAACAGAGGCTACAGTCTCTAGCAAGCAGGAGTACCTTACCCACTAAAACCTCGGGTATAGATTCCTCCTTGACCGACTTGGAACCGTCCTGAACTAATGAAGAACTAGATTCTCTTTAAATTGAATTATTAGAAGATGATGGTGAATATGGTTACGTTTTTGAAGTAGATATCAAATATCCTAAAAGTTTCCGTGAAACACGAAATGAGTTACCCTTTTTAACTGAAAATATTTGTCTACCTGATTCTAAGCATAAAAAGTGAATCTGTTATTTGAATCATGGAGAAAAATATGTCATTCATTATCGAAATCTTAAACAGGCTCTGGAGAATAGCCCCCAGCTGTAGAGTAATTAGTGTTAAGAGTGTAATAGATTCTACGTCATCATTTAACTGCATTTAACTTCCTCAACATGGATTCTGAACGCGATTACGACTCCTATTCGACATACATACAGGGTTATTCACGCTATACGGCGCGGAATATTATGGCTAAAATACGAGGCTTTCAAAAGGTTTCACTTTTGGGCTATACGGGGATCTATTATGGCTATTTTAAAAAATTATTTTCATATTATACAGGGTGTCCCAAAAGCCCTAAAAGTATCAAAGTTGTGTTTTTTAAATGAAACCCTCTGTATATTATTGCATTTTTGGATTCTCCGATCAAAATAAGTGTCTATTTTAATAAGGTTTACTATACCTAAAACTTAAGGTTTTTTAAATCATTTGAATTTTATCAAAATTTGACCTAATTTTTATGTTTTAAACACTTAAGAAGTATTTAAGTTATAAGGCTTGAAAGAATTGTACCTCATTCCCCGAGATTAAAAAGAGGAATAATAAATGGTATAGGTTCTGTCTTTAACGTGATTACGGGAAATCTTGATGCATCCGATGGGGATAGATATGATCAACTTATCAGTCCTCTGGAAGAAAACCAAAGAAAATTACAAACAGGACTTTTAAACCAAAGGTCATTATCCATCACCGAAATAGAAACATTTAATCAGACATTGAAACAATTATTTCAAAATGATAAATTAATTGAAGATAAGATAAAGAAGATTTTACCATATGTAAAAGACGTTATAGATGTTAGAAATTGTGTATTTTTGAAAGAATTAATTGGTGAAATAATAAACATGTATGAAGTAATCGCTTCAATATTGCAGGATATAGAAAACTCGCTAATATTCGCTAAGCTCAAAACGATACGCCCTAGTGTAATAAAACCAAAAGATCTTTATACAGAATTAATAAACCTGCAAAGTCAGTTAGGATCAAATCAATTACCACTTGCTGTAACTTTTGAAAATATTCCTTTATTTGAAAAAATAATCGATTTAGGATGTTTCATTTTGAATAACAAAATTATATATATTTTACATATTCCCATAGTTAACAACCAGGATTTTAAATATTTTCATTTGTATGCATTTCCAATTTACATAAAAGGTCTGTTTAAGGTTGTTGTACCGCAAAATAAGTTTTTATTAATTAGTCAATTACACTACGCATATTACGAGAAAGGATGCCAACACATAAAACCAGAACTCTACTTGTATCCTAAAGAAAGCCCTATAGAAATTCAGGACAATGCCCCATGTAAAGTCAAGCTGCTTAGTATAAATACAGCCCCGACGACCTGTAAGCAAACCCATCAGGACAAGAATTTATAATAAATAGTTTAAGCAGCCGTACGTCGGGGTTCATTAGAAGCTCGTTCCTTAAATTGTCAAGTAGTCTTTAAGTTGATTTTAATAAAATTGAAAAATAAGTTTTTAGTGTTGTGAAGTTTTTTTAAAAAAAGCTGTTTCGGTTCCACGAAACATAACTAATGCTAGCGAAGGTGCTCACTATGCTTTCTTTATAATATATAGTATATCATGCCAATGTAAAATTATTAATTCATTAATTCGTTAGTTATTGCCAAGTACTTAGACTAGTATTAAGTTGTATTACTCTACGCCACTTTAAGATCGTGTCAAAGCTGTATCAATTCATACTTGCTGTTCGTCCTAATGTGTCGTGTAGTGTAAACCATCATAATTTCTTAATAAAGTTTCACTGTTTTTTTAAAACCCATTTCAAAGAGAGTGTCCTTGTGTGGTTAAAAGATGTTGATGATCGCGAATGTTGTAAGGAACTCTTTTATTTTAATCTTGACAACTACTTAAATAAACTAATTTGACAAAAAGTAACTATTCACAAAATACTCTAAAAAATAATAATAATTGGTGGTTTGCCAGACCTACCTATGACAACAACCAGATTATAATACACCTATAATGAACTAATTATTAATAACGTAAAACAGGTACTAACAATTAGCACCTAACCTGAACTAAATTACGTGCACCACAATACTCCCCCCCCCAATAACGGAGGTATAATGTTAAGGGTATTAATCGTTACAATATAAAAATATAATTTAATTATGATTAATAATTTATACATTAGCAAAACGTACGGTTTTATCTTTCTTCTTTGTATGGTGATGGATGATTGGTTGGTTGATAAGAGAATCGAATTGATTATTAATTTTTGGATCTTGTGAGATTAAAAATGCAGGTTTTAACCTATCCATGGAAATATTCACTTCCTTATCTCTGACAACAATTGTAAAATATTTGTCTTCACGTTTTTTAACAAGAAAGGGACCTTCATACGGAGGTTGAAGAGATCTCTTTATGGTATCATTCCGAAGAAAAACATGTGTACAAGTGTTTAATTCAGGAGTTATAAAAATTTTTCTGTTAGAATGATGAGTAGTTGGAACTGGTTGAAGAGATTGCATTTTTTGTTTGAGGGTTTGTATAAAAGAAGAAGGATGGTCAACGATATTGCTGTCTTGAAAAAATTCACCTGGTAGTCTTAACGTTGTACCGTACAACATTTCAGCAGGAGAAACTCCTATCTCTTCTCGTAAGGTAGAACGTAATCCGAGTAAGATAGTAGGTAAGATTTCTGTCCAGCGTTCAGTTGCATAAGCTTTGATAGCTGCTTTTAATGTTCGATGCCATCTCTCTACTTTGCCATTTGTATTCGGATGGTAAGGAGAAGAACGGGCACGTTTACAGCCTAAAATTTGGGTTAAGGATTGGAAAAGAGAGCTTTCGAATTGACGACCTTGATCTGTAAAAATTTTAATAGGGGTGCCAAAACGACAAATCCAATTGCTATAAAAGCAATTGGCAACGGTTTCTGATGATATATTGGTCATGGGATAAGCCTCTGCCCAACAAGAAAATCTATCAATAATTGTGAGACAATAAGTGAAACCGTTTGAGGGAGGTAAAGGACCTATTATATCAATGTGAATATCATGGAATCTGGAATCCGGAATTTGAATTTGTTTGAATGGGGTAACAGTGTGTTTATGAATTTTGGCTTTTTGACAGTTAATACAACAACGAGTCCATTCTCGGATATTTTTATTCATTGAAGGCCAAACAAAACGGGATGAAATAAGTTTTGTTGTACCTTTAATACCTGGATGAGAAAGATTATGAAATTTATTAAATATAGCTTGTCGAAAATGTTTCGGTATGAATGGGCGAATTCTAGAGTTACTATCGTCGCAGTAAATCAAATTTTGTGTATTAGGAACTTGAAATTGTTTTAAGGTAAGTGATGTAAGTTGAGGATTTCTAAAAATGTGTTGAAATTCTGGGTCTGTTGTTTGAGCTTTTGCTATTTCATCGTAATCTATGGAATTCGGAAAAGAAATGGTTTGAATTCTAGATAGAGTATCTGCTACAATGTTGTTTTTGCCACTTATGTGAAGTATGTTGGTTGAGAATTGTGAAATGAAATCTAAATGTCTCATTTGTCTAGGAGATGCTTTATCAGATTTTTGAATGAATGCATAAATGAGTGGTTTGTGGTCTGTGTAAATTGTGAAAGGTCTTCCTTCAAGAAAATGACGAAAATATTTGATTGCTGAATACAGTGCAAGTAATTCGCGATCGTAAGTACTGTAATTACATTGAGTTTTTGAAAATTTCTTGGAGAAGAAGCTTAAGGGTTTCCATGAGGAATTTACCATTTGTTCTACAACTGCTCCCATAGCAAAATCTGATGCATCCACTGTTAAAGAAAGTGGAGCTGATGAACTGGGGTGATTTAATGTAGCAGCGTTTGCTAAGTCGTGTTTACATTCATTGAAAGCATTCACAGTTTCGTCAGTCCACTTGATTGGTGTTTTGTCATTTTTCTTACAGTTTTTGTGTAAGTCATGAAGAACACTTTGATGATGTGCAGCGTGAGGTAAGCATTTACGATAAAAATTGAGCATTCCTAGAAAACGTCTGAGATCTGAAATTGATTTAGGAAGAGGATAGTTTGAAATGGTGGATACCTTTTCGGGAAGAGGAGAAGAACCTTTTTCAGAAACTTGGTATCCGAGAAATTGAACTTGATGTTCGCCAAAAACACATTTGTTTAGGTTTATTGTCAACCCATATTGGTGGAGACGTTCGAAAATTGTTTTGAGATGCTCTTTGTGCTGAGCTTCGTTTGTTGATGCAATTAGGATATCATCTATATAAGAAAAACAAAAATCCAAATCTCCAAGTACTTCATTGATGAAGCGTTGGAATGATTGTGCTGCGTTTTTCAATCCAAATTGCATCCTTGTAAATTCGAACAATCCAAAAGGTGTGATTATGGCTGTTTTTGGAATGGATTCCTCTTCAACTGGGATTTGATGATAAGCTCTGATGAGGTCAATCGTGGAAAAAATTGTTTTTCCTTCGAGAAAATAAGAAAAGTCATGTAAATTGGGGACTGGGTATTTGTCTACCACAGTAATTGAATTGAGTCTGCGATAGTCTCCAACCGGTCGCCAATCGGAAGAGTTTTTCTTGGGAACCATATGTAGAGGGCTGGCCCAAGGACTATTTGAAGGACGACAAATACCTAAGTTAATGAGGTGTTGAATTTCTTGTTTTGCCAATTTAAGCTTTTCTGCTGAAAGGCGTCTAGGTTTGGAAGAAATAGGAAAACCTTCTGTGAGAATAGTGTGAGAGATGCTATGTTTTAGTGATGAGGGAGTAGATGAGAATTTTGTAATTTCTGGAAATTGAACCAAAATGTCAAAATATTTGCATGAAGAAGGAATTGCATGAACTGATGATGTAGAAAGACAAGAAATTTTACCATTGTTTGTCAGATTAGTTGTGCTGTCGATAATTCGTTTACTGCCCAAATCTAGTATTATGTTAAAATAGTGAAGAAAATCAATTCCAATAATCGCATGATTTGTTTGTGCCACAATAAAATTCCATGTAAACGTTCTTCGGAGACCTAAACTAACTGTAAGAGTCTTGGTTCCGAAGGTGGAAATACATGTGTTGTTGGCCGCAAATAAGGTGTATTGAGATTGATTTTGTTGTATTTGAAAAGATTTGGGTAACAACGAAACATCAGAACCAGTATCTATAAGGAAATGAATACCAGTTAAAGGGTCTTTGATAACTAACCTGTGACTAATTATATTAATGTTTTTTTGTCTATCTTCGTTGGTGTTCGTGGAGATCTTCACTTGGCAGTCCTTTGTACCCGCGCCGTCTGCTGCCCAGGACGACGCGATCGTTAGTTTTCCTTCTTGTAATCACAAGGAGACACACTTGCGAGCTTTTTCTTGGTAATTTTGATGGTACCAGCACCATGAAGAATTTTGACGATCTCTGCTGTGTGAATTGCGTCGAAATTTAGAAGATCTTAATTTCGAATGGGATCTGATTTGCCTCTCTAATTTATCCAAACGTTTAGTGATGTGTTTGAATTCTTCTGAAGATGTATTTTTGTTGATTTCTGTGGGACTGCTTGTGCATATCTCTGATTTGATTTGGGAAATTTGGGAAAACTCTATATCAGCAATTTTATCTGCTATATTCGCCACTTCTGATAATGGCAAGGAACATGCCGTTAAAATGGTCTGCATATTGTGAGGTAATCTCTGCATCCAAAGGGTTTTCAACATCTCTTCTTGAAGTGAAGAGCCTCCCAAACTGTTCATTTCGGATAGAAGTATGGAAGGTTTTTTGTCTCCAAGTTGAAGTTGCGAAAAAAGTTTCTTATACTTTTTTTCTTGTGATTCTACGAGGGCATCCAATACCTTTTGACGAAGGGTTTGGAACTTGTTGTTCATGGGAGGTTTAATAATTAGATCTCTAACACAAATCAAACTTTCTGTGTCCATAATTCCGATAGTAGTGTGGAATTTCAAGTCGTCTGAAGTCACTCCATTGATAAAAAATTGTGATTCCAATTGAGAAAACCACAATTCTGGATCTGTTCTACTAAATGGTGGAGCTTTAATGAAGATTCTAGCTTCTTGATCCATAGAGGGCTCGATGACGTTAGCTTCTGGCTGGATGGTTCTAGAACGTGGCATGATTGGATGAGATAGCTTGTGTTCTAGAGGGTTGATGCGTTGAGTTCGGAATCGGGGTCACCAATTGTCCTTGTGTGGTTAAAAGATGTTGATGATCGCGAATGTTGTAAGGAACTCTTTTATTTTAATCTTGACAACTACTTAAATAAACTAATTTGACAAAAAGTAACTATTCACAAAATACTCTAAAAAATAATAATAATTGGTGGTTTGCCAGACCTACCTATGACAACAACCAGATTATAATACACCTATAATGAACTAATTATTAATAACGTAAAACAGGTACTAACAATTAGCACCTAACCTGAACTAAATTACGTGCACCACAAGAGCTTCATTTAATTCGCTCTTAAATGAGCAGGAATTTCAGAATATTTACGACCCATTTTTAAAATTAACTCGCTATCTGTGAATGTGAATACTACTCAGATATCACAAATACTTTGTTTAATCTATCTGGACGAATTTTACAAAAAAGAAATAGAGAAATAGCAAATATTTTGTTGGGCGAGTCAAGTGGACGAATAATTTCGCTCCGTATTATAAATTCGAAAGCATTATTATGCCCCAAGAAATGTTGATAAATATTTTGATTTTCTCCTAATTTGACAAAAACTTAATAATTTAATTGCAAACAGATTTATTTTACATTAGACGCGGCTTCTGTCTTTATTATGATTGATTTTTTAAAAATAGCTTAAGAGGACGAATAATTAATCTCGCGACTGTATTAATAAAGTGGTTTGAATGAATTGAAAAATGACTTGAAAATAATTGAATGAGGCCATACAGTTAAGGTGAAACTTTAATAGTTAACATGTAGCTGTCAGGAGGAGCATAATATTATTCCCACAAAATATGTACTGTAAGCTCACTCAATGCCAATTTTATACACTGGACAGTGTGGTCGGAATTGGTCTGTTTTAAGACAGAAAACCTATTTCCCAATTAGATGAAACAAATTCGACTTAGATGTCATGGGTTCGATTTCTGAGAAATATTTAGTGGTAAAGATCACCTGACGATATTTTCACTGCCAACCAGGATATAGGATGTTTTTCAATTTTCACTCATTTTGAAAACTGCCTATAACTTTTTTATTTCATTGAATATTGCAGTTGTTATTGCGGAATTTGCGGTTATTAGACCGTCGCGAGCGGGGCACCGGCGTTGTCCGAGCCAATCTTGCTCCTGCCTTGTCGGCCACACTTACCCTTTCCTCAATGGTATTTGAGGAGTCATTCCCTTCGCCTCTTAAAGAATCGAAGAAAGCTTATTTACTGCTTCTTAAATTATCTTAGGCCATTCTTTACTGTATGCGAATTTATTAATGACAGAAAAAAATTATCGTATATAATGTGTTTGCCAAGGGGTACCACCTAAGTTTTTCTAAAAGATCCCTTAACGGTATTTTTACAGCTTAACCTAGGAAACTTTAGAAGTTAACCGAATTACAAGGAAGAAAAATATTTCTCTAAGCCACTCTACAACCTAAGACTAATTGTACAATGCCGTTCTTATGCTAGGTAAACTACAACTAACCTGTGTGTCTCTTCTCTGTTGCCAGATATAGCACTAACACTCCCGAACTCACTGTTTTACGGCATGTCGACTGTGAACTTGCGAAGGATTCGTCGTGAGATCAACAAGTCGGGATCAGATACTTCCTCCGGGATTTCCGCTCGGCCCTCCGGGAACCACTTCACAGATTCATTTACGGGAGGCACGTAACGAATAAGAAGACACGTGAGTCGGTAGTTGAGAACCAAGAGCAAGGTCTTAAGACGCGGGGGTGCAAGATTGCAAGAGAGCTCTGCCTCATGTTGCAAATTCTTAAATACACCATCAATTGGAGAACAACCATAGGCATACATAAACTATGGGGTAGTTATTGGTCCAATAACTATTGGCTGCGTTAAAGCGTAACGTTTGGGAGGCATTATTTGGCCTTTTTTTTGGGTCTTTCGGTAATCGTGATTGCACCCTGGTACTAGTTCCTACAGAGAAGCCGCTGGAAATTCCACCATTTATCTCGTTTATTATCCAAGGATAATGAGTGAAAAAACCCTGTGCTTGGCGGAAGTTACTCTCGAACTAGTGACGCTCATAGGCGTATCACGAGGATGCTGGACCCGAAGATTACACGTTTTTAATTCTAAATTATTCTATGCGTAACTACCTTAAATTAGCAAGAATTTACATTAAAGTCCTGAAAAACACTAGACGGTACCCTGTAGCGAATATTTTTCTTTAGCTTTTATAAAAATTGCAATTATTTAAGACCTATAGATTCTCTGGCAGGTATATCCACAACATCCTGTAAACATATTTTTAAGGCATTTTTTCGAGTGCAATCCAATGGCTTACTTAGATTTTCTTCTATAGTCGATTTTATAAAAAATACATAATTTTCTTTTTTTTTAATGAAAATCATAGTTGGCTATGTATTTAAAAAATGACCATGTTGAGATTAAATTAAACCAGATATGCCCACTGTTCTTCTAGAAGGACGCTTTACACATCACTATTTACATTGTTCTAGCATTAAATTAGATAGTTTCCTATAGATGGCAGCACTCTTTTATCTTCTTTTTAAACATAAACTATTATTCTACTGTAAAATACCCTATTGATTTGGTGGTTTTTGTGTAATGTTTAGTATTTAAAAAGTGATAATGGATGTTTACTGCGACTTCAGGATTGTAGCGTAAGTTTATTCTGAAGTTTTGCTCTAGATTTGCACTAAATGTTGTTAAATTATAAGAAATACTATTTACAAATAATTGTCATAAAGTTCTATTGAATTTTCTAGTTTACGAAGTTATAGTTCTACATGGGTATAATTATGGGTGTCTTTGTAAAAGGACAGTGAGCTAATACAAATACATTTTTAGGGGAGCGACGTTTGCAGATCTTCTTTCGATAATAGAGGAAAACGAAGAAAATTATGAAACTCTAATTGATGTTTCAATTATGGTGCCTATTAATTCGGGCGATGTGATAACTGATGAAGATTCAGGCGATGAATATATCGTTGATGTCAATAATTTACCGGATTTGCAATTTCGAGCTCTAGCTGAACTATTTGAATATCAGAACTTGGACGAAGACAACGAATGGGAAGATGAAGATAAAATCCCACTATCTGAACTCCGCTATACACTTTTATCAAAAAATCATTATGATGAAATAAAGAAAAGGCAATATAAGTGAGAGAAACGTGATATAGAAAATGTGGATCTTGATGTTGAGTGACCTAACTTCTCATTGCCTTCTAATAATTTATCTCCAATACAGCTATTTGAAAATTTTTTGGATAAGAAAATAATCGATATGTTTATTACTTGCACAAATAAATATGCAGTTAGTAAAAACAAGCACTCCTATGTTACCACAGAAGAAATTAAAGTTTTTATTGGAATTTTGCTGTTGAGCGGCTATATTTCAATTTCAAGAAGAATGTTTTGGAAAATTTCTCCAGATTGTCATAATACCATATTTTGTCCAACATACATTGTTACGATAATAATCTAGACAAAAACGACAAATTTGCCAAGGTTCGGCCCTTCTTTGATAAAATGAACATTCGGTTTCTAGATTTCGCTCCTGTTGACCAGTTTCACTGTGTCGATGAAGTTATGCCTTATTTCGGTAAACACAGTTGTAAACAATTCATACGAGGCAAGCCACTGAGATACGGGTATGAACTATGGATAGGAGTTTCTGCTAGTGGTTATATCCTGTAGTATGAACTATATCAAGGTGCAATATCTGAGATAAAGAATTGCTACAAGAACTTAGGTTTGAGACCCTCTGTTGTTTTAGAGTACACTGATATTAATCTTTCGAAATGTGAACTTTCAGACAGTATTTATTTTGATAATTTTTTACTTGTTTAATCCGTCTCGAAGGACCAAACTGTTTATTCGTGAATCGTGGTACCAAGATGTTGATTAGACATGGCTTAATTCTTGATACGTCTAGTAAGCAATGGACTGGATGCTTGCGAAGGACCACCCTGAGTTCGCGGTCTCAGAGACACCGTGTTTGTGTAAATGAAGAAAACAAAAACCCTTTTTAACGGTAACGAAGGTTTATTGTTCACCAACAATTTCGAGTAATTTAACAAAGAAATAACAACTTTTCGTGACAAGTTAACTAGTGTACTAATTAACCGTGTATAGGAACCGTGAGTAAAGTAATCGCGTACGAGTAACGTGCAAAGTACGGAGTTAAGAGTCGACGGAGACGCACAAGAAGAGAACGATTTTTCTTCTTGCAAAATCTTAAATACTAAAGTTAATGGTAAACGTACATAGGCGTACCAGAAACTAAGAGGTCATCATCGGCACTTCTTCTAGATTTGTCCTTGTGACTTGCCTAACTTTAACAATATAATTGGGTTTTATTGGAGGGCGTTTATGACCAGCATCGAGAACGTGTCTAAATTCTAGTACGCACAAAAGGTCGGCGAGGAGTTTTATTACATAGGTAGTCTAAGATCAAACGAAATGCGAATCAACATCTGGTCAAACGGGCAAAGTGGCAATAGAAACGAGTAATGTCCATAGGCGTAGCACACGGGTTCCTTACATACTAGTCACAGATTTAATACTAGGCTTATGAAGAATACAACTTATCGAACTAATAGATTAACATTAAACTAATTAATTTTCGGATATTTTGTCCTCTACACAAGCCCTAACATTACTACATTACCTTTAATTAGTGTACTTACAGAAAAAGGCGTAAAATTCACGGGTATGATAAGGAAAAATCGACTGGGAAATTGTCAGTTGGCTTCTGATGCTGAACTAAAAAAATATTGTGGAAACTACGATTTGAGAGCAACTAGTTACAACTCTATAGTAGTTGTTAAATGGTCTGATAACAATATGGTCCACACGGCTTCAAACTTTTATGGTGTATTCCCTTTACATCAAGTTTCACGCTATTCACAGAAAGAAAGAAAGATATTACCAGTGAAGCAGCCACACAGCATAAAAAACTATAACACTAATATGGGAGGTGTAGATCGAAGTGACCAAAATATTAGTTTATACCAAATAAGCATTAGGGGTAAAAAATGGTACTTTCCTCTCATAACTTATTTTCTTGATCCTGCAGAATAAAATACATAGCAACTTCATCGCAAAGAAGGAGGCAAGCTAGGCCATTTGGCTTTTCGCAGAAATGTTGCAACAATTCTGATTCAAAGTAACAAAAAAGATAAAGGAATCAATCTGTGCAAAAGGTTTCATAGACCTTCAGCCTTGGAAAATGTGGAGTCAAGATATGACAGATTAGATCATCTAATTGAAGAACAAGACAGACAAACGCGATGTAGAATATGTCATAAGAAGGTTTCTTCAAAGTGCCGCAAATGTAAAGTAGCTCTTCATGTGCGCTGTTTTGTAACATACCACACACTATCGTAAATGTTTTACTGTTTTAAATATAATATGTGCTATTTTACAGTGTTTCGTGTAATAAAATACTAAAAACAAGATAGTGATTTAGTTTGATATTAATTTGCTGTGTGTATGCCCACTGTCCTTTTAAAAGGATGTCTATTGTTTATTTATTAGCTACAATAACATTTTTTTTCTACTTAATTTTATGTCAATAGGCTTTATAATATCAAACAGTTCATTTAAAATTTTTTTAAAAATGCTGGGCGCATCTGGGTTAAAGATTAATAATTTTAGATAATTTTAAATAATTTTGCATTAAACATTTTTTTTCAATAATTTTAAATCTAATTAAAAAAATAATTGGCGAAGATGTTCAAATTGAACACCTCCCAGGTGAATATATAGTAAACATCTTTTACGCACAGAGTTACAGCTATTTAAAATATTAATTCAACTGGTCTAATAATTGCAAAAGCTTGCGTAGTAGCCTACTGCAATTCCTCTTTTATCACAATGGTTCTTCCCTTGAATATGATTTCTATTTAAAAAAAATTGTATTTCTGATAAAATGGAAAACTATATAAAAATCTGAGTGAGCTACTGTGTTGCACTTAAAAAAGTGCTTTAAGAATATATTTATAGAATTGAGATATTCTTTGAAATAAAAATATTATGGGCAATTTTCGAAATGACCGAAAATTGAAAAATGCCCTAAATCTTTGTTAGCAATAACGTAGAAAATATCATCAGCCGGTTTTTACCATTAAACATTTCTCAGAAATCGAGCCCATGACATCTAAGCCGATTTTCTCTATATAATTGGAAAATCGGTTTTCTCTGTTAAAACAGATTAATTCCTACCACATTGTACAGGATACCTCTTATGTCAGTTGCCATTGTAGTTGTAAAGGATATGTGGTTTTTACAATCCTGTACTCGATTTTTATGAAACCAAGTTCAGACAGTGGTAAAAAAGTTGTCGCCATCCTGGTTTAATTTGATACATGATGTGTTTTTTAAAACTCTGCAATTGTAAACCCCTCCTTGTATTTCCTTTATCGAGCAAAATATTGATAAAGTAAATATGAATTTTAATTCTAGTTTTTGTCACAATAAATTATAATTACGATTTTTTTAATGGGACATCCTATACAAGGTGTCCCTGAACAGTGACATAATTCAACCACATGTTCTACCTACTTTATGTTAACAAAAATATATCGAAAGGCATGTTATTTTCAATATGCAGGGTGTGCGTGAAAAGTTAGTTCCGGAGGATGGTTTTTTTATTCATATTTTCGAAACGTTTGGAGATATATTAATGAAACTTTGCGCTTCCTTATAATTTTTTGCGTGCTCTTTCCTAATATGTGTCTATAAATATATTGCCACATTTTTCCAGGGGTGGAAAACTCAAAGGGGCTGGGTAACGCTTAAAATGTCATGTTACATGTGGCATACAGTATGTTGCAGCTTAGGACAATCCGCTAACCACAGATTCCTTGAGCGAAAATAATTAATCTTTTCGTATACGATTTTTTCCTTTGGCGTTTCATTCTCACTATACAGATAGTTGAATTTATTAAAAAAATTATTTTGGTAATAACATCAGTGTTTCTTGACATATTCTAATGAAATGTTAGAGTGATACACAGTTCGATAATGCGCACTTTTCCTATAATTTGGGTAAACAAATTTGAAACCAGAGTGGGAAAATTGGGGGGTCATGGATACATTACCGCCCCCCCTCCTTCCAACTTTTTTGAGCACGCCAATGGTGAACGTGTTTAATTTTTTAAACTAAATGTTCTTCTATCTTAATTATCTATACCCTAGTAAAATTTGAATTTACCGCTTATTTTAGAAGATATTCCAACTTATTGCCTCTCAATACATGACACCCATTTTTCTCTTACATCGAAAACGTATCTTCAAATTTTTGCATCACATATGTCTACTAGATTTTCCAATATAATGCAACATACATTTTGTACAGAAATAAATGATAGATACGTTTCAGATATAAACGAAAAATGGGTACCATGTATTCAAAAGTAATATGCTGGAATATCTTCTAAAGTAAACGGTAAGTTAAAATCTTTCAAGAATAAAAAAATTAAGATAAAGGAACATTTGCGCACAAAATCGTAAAAAATAGATGTTTGATTGCATGAAAATTGCGCCCTGTATGTGTAGAACTGAAGCAAATATTATATTTTTGGTTCCATTTATTAACTGATGAAGGTAGTTACCCTCACTTTGCAACTAAACAGTTAGAAATGAAACTAGTTTAAGCGGCGCAGGTATCAATTACTATAATTTTAAAATGTCCCTTTAATATTACGAAAAAAACTGGTCAGTCGCTTGAAAATATGTCAAATTATAAAAAATTTAAAAAAATATAAGGATAAAAATCAATCTGAAAAATTTATTTTCAAAGCGAGCAAAATCATCACAAATAAGACAGACATCCTGTAGAAGTTCGACCATTTTTGTTATCTCGGAATGTAAAAGAGATGCAAAAAAGTTAAATACAGGGTGTTTTAGGAGGAGATGTACAAACTTCAACATGTTATTCTTCATTTAATTGTAAGAAAAAAACTTCCTATAAACATAAGTTCGAAAAGGCATTGTTTAGGATATATAGGGCGATAAAAGTTCATTTTGAACATTATTTTTTTAAGTACATATTTCAAAAACGGTTGTTGGTATTTTAAAGAAAATTGGTTGAGGAAAACTTGACATTAAAAGACATTTTTCGCAATGAAAGTAAATAAAATCTGTAAAGAGCGGTGTGCAATTGCTACAATCAAACAGACAAAAAAAAGATGGGGCGCTACTATTTTTTAAATAAAATTTCTTTATTTTTTAAATCTCCAACCATTTTGCTGGAACAAAGGTCTCTTAAGGATTTATCGTAAAGTGTATCGTTTTCGAGATATAATTTATATCAATTAATCAATAATAATTTATTATCTACGTGATATCTAAAGCTTTATTTCTGGAAAACGACACACTTTACTATAAATCCTTAAGAGACCTACATTTTTGAAAAATCTTAGAGGATTTAAAAAATAAGGAAATCGTGTTTAAAAAAAAAAATGGCGCCCCATTTTTTATGCCTGATTCTGGCAATTGGTAGTACGTGCGCCATTGGTTACAAATTTTATTTACTTTCATTGCAAAACATGTCTTTTAATGACGCGTCCTCCTCGGCCAAATTTCTTAAGAATATCAAAAACCATTTGTGGAAATGCATTCTTAAAAAAAATCATTTTCAAAATTAACTTCTAATCGAAGTCTTTCCGGACTTGTTGTTGTGGATACGTCTGCCACAAAATCTACAAGTCTTAACTAATCCTTTACTTTTACCAAAAGTTGAAGGAAAAATACTCGCTACAGTGTACCGCCTAGGGTTTCCCATAATATAGTTGTTGAAATTATAATGCGACACTGCTTGTACTTTGAATGTTTTGTTTCTGCTTGCCTTTTGTTCATGTTGCAAGAATTTAGCGATTTTCTGGGGTCTTTCTAAGAAGGGCCATATGCGAACTCATCTGGTATGGATCCGTAATTTATGATGTCAGACTGGGGTAGTCCTTGGTGAAAGTTCTTTCTTGTTGCTTGCACATGTGTTTTGTCTAATTTTTAAGAACCTTAATTAGCAGGTCAATTGCATTGGCCTGGTTTTTTAGTTTTTGTAAGTTAGTTCATTCTTCTCACTCGTACCATAAGGATCTACTCAATAAAATTCTCACTACTCTCTAGAAGTGTATGTTTCTCGTTCTCTACGGAGACTCAAAATACCTCAACAATAACGAATTTCCTTATCAAATAACAGTATAGTTAGACTGTTAGAACCGGGAAATTCGATTATAGTGTAAATTCCTGTTAATTTAATGTAGTTATATATAGGATAATTTAGAATTAAAACGTGCAATTGTCGGGTACAGCATCTTCGTGATACGCCTATGAGCGTCACTAGTCTAAGATTCACTTCCGCCAAACACAGGATTTTTCCATCCATTATCCTTGGATAAGAGATGAGCTAAGTGGTGGAATTCCCAGTGGCTTTTCTGACGGGATTAGTACTAAGATGCAATCACGATTACCAAAAAACACAAAAAGGTCAAATCGTGCCTCTCAAACGTTATGATTTAACGCGGCCAATAGTTATTTATCCAATAACTACCCTATAGTCTAAGTACACTTATGGTCGTTCTCAAGTAGATTAAGTATTTAAGAACTCGCAACATAGGATAGACGCTCTCTTGCAATCTTGCACCCCGTGTCTTAAGACCTTGCTTTTAATTCTTAACCACCAATTCATGTGTCCTCTTACTCGTTAAAAAGTGCCTCTCGTAAATTAATCTGTGAAGTGGTTCTCGGAGGGTCGAACAGAAATCCCAGAGGAAGTACTGATCCCGACTGGTTGGTCTTATAATTGATTCTTCGGAAGTTCGTAGTCGACACGCCTTAAACAGTAAGTTCGGGAAGTGTTCGTGCAACATCCGGCAACAGAAAAGAAACACACAGGTTAGTTGTAGTTGACCTAACATAAGAACGGCCCCCATTATACAATTGATCTTAAGTTGTAGAATGTCCTAGAGAGAACTTTCTTTCTTGTAATCTGGTTAGAGTCCAAAGTTTCCTAGATGAATCTGTAAAAGTACTGTTAGGGGATTTTTTAGAAAAAACTTAGGTGGTACTCCTTGGCAAACAAAGATTATACACAATAAATTTTTTCTTTCGTAAATAAATTCGTTATACAGTAAAAGAATGGCCAACGATAATTCAAGACGCAACAAGAAGACTTTCTTCGATTCGTTAAGAGGCGAAGGGGATGATTCCTCCGAGTATCACTGAAGAAAAGGTAAGTGTGGCCGGTAGGCAGAGGCAGGAATGGCCTGGACGACACCGGTGCCCCGCCCGCGATGGTCATGTGAACTCAGGTTCCACAATATTATGTTCATAGGAACTTTTTTGCTTAGAATTAAAAGTAAAATAACATGTCGAAGTTTGTACATCTCCTCCTGAAACGCCCTTTATAAAATGTTCTAGACTGAAATACTTACAATTAGTAATTGTTTGCTTCTTTGGTTAAAATTGACGGGGAAATTCAATATCTGTAGAAAAGCGACATATAGCATATAGTGTATCCAGCTTAAGAATGGTTGCACGTCACAAGTGACGTAATTTCATTGTTAATGGACCATATAGAACAACACCATGCGTCGTTATGAAAATTTAAATTTCGCACCATAAATTATGTTGGCAAAATATTCCGACGTTGCTGTTACTCAAACATCATTTTGTGATTTGTTTGTTTGAAGTTTTATCGCTGTGTTTACATTTCAAATTTCTTGAATTTTTAAAAAATTTCTGGGTTTTTACCAATTTTCAAAACTGTTTTAAGAACAAAAACGTTGTGCAACCTATAGATGTCGAAGGAAGCTTTAAATAAAATTACTCCTGAAATATGGCAAAATACCATCAAACACACGGAACATGTAATTCAAGAATGGTACGAAAAGGAACATGTCTTGAATGAGGTTAGTTCAGGTTAGTTAATAATCAACGTTAAAGAGGATAGTGAAGAAGAAAGTGACCTTTTTGATGCAGAATGAATGATTATTTTTTACACTTTAATGTTTAGTCTTAGCAAGACTTTCCTGTAATGCTGGGTATGATTATATTGTAAAAATGATTAATTTACATTTTTATCTAGTAAGCTACTAGTACTACACTGAATACACTGAATATGCTGAAAACACTTTTAAGCAAAATATTTTCGACTAGTTAAAAGTTTAAAGTTGATAATGCCGTAAGATATACAGGGTGTTAGTGAAATAACTTTCGTAAATTTAACCAGTGATTAAGAACATCATTTTGAACAAAAAAGTTCCTTACAACAGGGGTCGAAAACCTAATAGTTTTTTCAAAAAAAAATGTCAAAGTTGGTAACCGAAAAGCTATAATAAGGTTTAAAATTTGAATAAAATGTGGAAAAATGTACTTGACACATTTTGGTTGTTTGACGCGTAACAAAAAAACTTAAAATAATTCAACAATAACATTGCTAAAAGCAATTGAAAACTTAATTAATAACTTAAGCGGTAAAAAAAAACGTAAGTGGCAACGCCGCACTGAACGTTACCGAGGAAGAGAAGTTTATTTTCGTCAGGGTTGTTTTTTATGGCCCTTATGAGGGTCGCTCACCCACGTTGCGGGTGAAGTGATAAGGCATTGGAATGCGCAGTAAACAGATTGACTTAGTACCTCAATAGTACATGAGTTATGTAACCATCTGCACTTTATCCCATTTTATGTGACATATGATCCTGGGCAAACATGCCTGGCGCCATGGACATGTGGAACCCATTAGTGACCATCAAGAAGAGACAAAAGACAAAAACCTCCCTTATTTTTCAAATTTGTCATGGACTGTATGTCCTTCCATACTTTTAATATTTTAGTGTGATTTCGGTCTCGCTAAATGCATCTTCTGTCGGTACACGCAACAAATTATCCGCAAAGTTAATTTGGGCGAGCTTTAAGTGATTTTATCCCTACTTATTAATAGTACCTACGTGACAATGTATTCTGTACGCGAGTATCATGACATGCTTTTGATCTATGTAGAGGAATTACAAAATTCTGAAAAAGTTCGGCGCATTTACTACGGTAATCGTTATCCAGAAAGAAAACTTCCAGCTCGACAAACATTATGCGAGTTTCCCAAAATCTTCTGGATACAGGGAGTATTGTTTCTTTATATCAAGAACACGAGGTCGACAGAGAAAAGTTGGTTCTGAAGCCGAAAAACAAATTTTAAATCTTGTTCAAGAGTTCAACAAGGAGACCCGGAGTAGAGCGAGCATGCATGGACTCAGATGGTGAACATTTAGAACATGTAATGTACCAAAAACAATAATAAATTTGTGTTTTTGAATGTGATGTGAGTGGTGTAAAATGTGTAATGTGTCATGTTAAGTTAATTAAAGATGATAACAATAATTTCAAGGTAAATGGCTTTTCAAAATAATAAAATAAGAATCATACAATTTTTAAATTCCATGAATTTAGGACATTTTATTAATTATGTACTGTAAAATCTATCAGACCCAAAAAAAACGTGTAAAAAGCAAACCCACTTCATGCGGCTACTTAGGTAGGTGTGAAAATGAAATAAATACTAGGCGACGTTGCCAATTTTCAGAAAATGTTTTTTTGATTTTCCAGGGAAATGGTTGTATTTACGACCCCTGTTGTAAGGAACTTTTTTGTTCAAAATTATGTTCTTAATCACTGGTTAAATTTACGAAAGTTATTTCACTAACACCCTGTATATATATTCAGGTATATTATTTACAAGTTGGCAATGCAGCGGATTTTCACCGCAATGACGTGCAACCATTCTTACGCTGGACATACTTGTCAGGATTATGTATGCGTGCATTTACTGATTGAGATGTCGGCAATAGAGTAGCATGCACCTGGAACGAACGGGTTCGTACTGCGTTATAGTTTCCGGTGGACACGCAGAAAGGATCAGTATTCAATCCGACAGAGAAACTAATCCAGTAGATTAAATAAACGCTTTTCCTACTAAACCACTTTATTTTGCACAGAGTTAAGGTTTGCACTAATTCTCACAGCTTGGTATCACTAATACTAAGGGTGATGTTGTGATACTTTACCCCGAGAGAGTTCAGGGCAGAAGAATCAAGTTGAAAGAGAGCTATTTCGGGGTTGTTTTCCCTTTTTAAAGGCTAACAACTCTTTTGGTTCGTCTTTCTCTGTTACCCAAGTGATATAATAGAAATTAGTCCTGATATGATCATCATCTTTGCAACAAGACCTATTTAATCACAATTAGGTTTGACCAAAGTTCTAAGTTCTATTTGACTTTTGCTTTTGGCACGTTGGTACGTTATCAGTCATATGATTTCCCTTCAGTATAAATGGTTTTAAGCCTTTTAATCAGACACACTTAATATTCTTCTTCTCGCTAGTTAAGTTCTCAGTAGTTACCTTCGTGTAAAGTAATTTTGAATAAAGACATTTCTAAAAGAAAGTTCGTAAGTCAAATTACATCACTGGCACAGTCGGTAGGAACCTCAAAAACCAGAAAATCTTCAATTTTGGAAGTTCCACTTCAGCACTTCTGAAGAAACAAAAAAAAAGGAGGGGCTGGCCATTGGTTTCAACCAATAACTGGCGATCGGCCTACCAATTTGGAGGAAATTCAGTAAGTGATATTTCCTTTCCCATTTTTTTGTAATATTGAAATATGTATTTTGTCCTCGATGTTATTCACTTTTAATGTCTAATGTTGCAGATTTTTTAAGTAATAGCTTATCAAATTTATCATTATATGAATGTTTTAACGAAAAAAGTAATCAAACATACAATATGGCGACAATAGCCGCAAACTAAAGAAATTGCTTTAACTTTAAGACCATTTGTGGGAACTCCGGAACACCTTGAATATTTTATTTGATCCGTTGATATATATTATCATAGGTATTATGTAAATTGAATTGATGTGTTTAAAGGAATTCATTTTTGCTTTAATACAAGCAAAAATTATTAGAGAAGCTGGAAATTTTCTTATATGTAAATCTGATTTAACTACTTGGGAATTAATTAAACCCGCTTTAAGTCAAAAATTCGGAGATAGAATTTCAAGAAACGTTCTCTCACAACAATTAGCTTTCATGACTAGAAATAGGAATGAGAATCCTTTAGATTTTATAGATAGGCTAAGAGAACTAATTTCTAGAATTACTCTAAAAATTAATTTCGAATCAGATTTATCACAAGCTACAAAAATAGCTTTAATCCAACATATTGAACTAACTGCTGTCACTATACAAGGTGTTTCCAAAATGTGGGCAATATCTCGGACATGAAAAGTATTCGTGAAAAGATTGTACTTACGCTTATAAGTTTATTTCCAAAAACTTATCCCTATGGAAAAACAACCCTTCAAAATTTTATGGCGAAAACGGTATTTTCTAAATAACTTTTCTTCCAGTTGATGAAATTTAATGCACTTCGGGTCACATGTGTATCATACCAAGGTTAATAAGATAGGATCTAACATTTCTTTCTACATATTCAGGGGGGTAGAAGGGAAGCTACCCTCAACTTCTTTACCCCTAAACTTTTAAGATCTTGGGTTTTTTTAACCGTAACGTGGTTTATTAGATTTCTAGCGTATCGAAGAAAAAAAAGGTACTTTTGGTTGATGCACGAAAACTGAACTATTTTCCTGAAAGACAGCATTTTGTAAAAGGATATATTTTACAAAAGTCAAATTTTACAAACAAAATTATAAAAAAATGGAAAACAAATTTGAATATTCATAATAATTCAACATGACTGCCATTAACTCTCACACATTTTTGAGCTCCACGTGTGGAAGACTGTTGCACTCCCCATAATATTATACCTGGACATTATTTCTAATTTGGTGACAATAAAAACGTATTTTTTCTAATAATTCTTCTCTGTTCTCTACTGGAGTGGCATATACTAAAATTTTTAAATGTCCCCACAAGTAAAAGTCCAAAGGATTTAGATCTGGAGATCGAGGCGGCCAAGTAACAGGACCTTCACGACCTATCCACCGATTTGCAAAAACATTATCTAAATATCTTCGTACTTCAACACTGAAATGTGAAGGAGCACCATCATGCATGAACCACTTATTACCACGGGTTTCAAGAGGAACTTCTTCTAATAAAGCGGGTAGTGAATTTTGAAGGAAACCCAAATAATGTAGTTCATCCAACCACATTGGCAATACGAATGGACCAATTAGAAATTGTCCCAAAATTCCTGCCCAAATATTAATTGAAGAGACGAAAAGTGAGTCCAATACCGTGCGGAGTCGTGCTAGTGCGATCAGTACAAAACAATTTTTTATTAGTTTCGCGATAAAGAATATAAACTATCTCTATACAGCCTAATTAACAAGCAACAAGCAGAGCTAACACAGGAATAGTTCAATCCCACCCACATAATGGACCCTGAGAGCTCCCAGGAGTCCGAATCAGACAGATTACAGGATGAGGAGTTTAAAAAAGCAAGAACAAGGAAAAGGGGCAGGAAACCCAATGCCACCCTACCAATTCTAACCCTACATCCCCCGCACAACAGACCAAAAGGCCAGCATTTGAGGCATCAGCACAAGTTTCCACTTCCACAGCAACACATTCCAGAACAACATCAACAACAAGCATGAAACAACTGCAAAGGTTTCCAACTTTTACTCACTCTTTCACAGTTTATGTACCGCCAACTACTACCAGGATCCAACTGGCACTCAAGTGGGAGGAAACAAACGCAGACAATACAGACATCATTATAAAAAAGGATACTTGCTTTCTAATAAAGACAAACTGTAGAAAACTGTAGACTGTAAACTGTAGAAAAAGCAACAAAAACATTGACAGTCCTAAAACAGCACAACAAAATAACGGAATTCAAAATCAATCGAACTTCCAACACATCACAACGCCAATGGAACAAAAACTCCAACAGACAATTCACACTCTCTTACTCAGTGGTGGCCACAGGGGTAAACCTCGACATATCCGACGAGATGTTCCTAAACCAATTGAAGAAACGTAACTTACAGATCAGATTCTGCAAGCGAATCATGTCAAGGGAAAGAGGCACACCAACATCAATGATGAGGTTGATAACGGGTGATCTTAAAACCTTCGAACAATTGATGAACGACAGAGCCATACAATTTCTGGGACACATCTTCAGGATTGTAGAAAGCAAACCACCAGCTCCTCTCCCCGCTCCATGTAGCAAATGCAACACATTCAGCCATAAGACTGAGGACTGCAAACAGCCCTTGAGATGCAACAAGTGTCAGAGATCACACATCACGGCAGCCTGTACATCGTCACTCCCAATCCGATGCGCCACCTGCAAACCCAACGACCATGCAGCTTGGAGCATGAAGTGCCCAAAAAGACCCATGACTCTAATCGAGGGTATTCTAAATGTCAAAATTAAGTGCCTCAACAGGAAAACAGCCGAGATGTCAAAAGAAACGACGACACAAAGTCGAATTCACTCACCTATAACAACTCATGACTTCATAATAAATAAATAATAAAGTCGAATCAACAAAACCACCAATACAAATAGGGAAGAATTGCTTAAAAAACTTCATAAAAAATTCATAGACGATTTCGAAATAGACTCCTCGGTTGTTTTCTTTGGCTCATGTATGTGTATGTCGGGGTAACATTAGGAACGTTTTCCATATTTAGCGTTGTATTATTTTATAGAAAAAGCAAAAGTAGAAAAGCAAACGAACGAATTCACTACTACTCGACCGCTCTTCCGCCCTTATATCTCTTAACTACTTGTTCTTGATTCCTTTCTTAACTTTCCCCGATCGGGTGGTCCTTAAGACCCAAGGGGAGTACCTGCTAATCCCTGTTTTCCATGGACAAATCCCATACGTGGGCACTTAATTATGTCGGTAGTAGTGACCTCGTTTGACAATGCTTTATCTTCAAGATGGCTTTGTCAGCCTGCCCCTCATCCATTATCGGTTCTAATGGTACAATTTTAACTTAAGGACTAATAAATCTCCGACATATATATTAATGTTTGATTTGCAGTCACCCAAAACAAATTCCTTAACTGAACCTATAGAACAGCTCAAACAAACAATTACAAATCTAGAACATTCAACTTGAAAATACTCTATGCCAACATCAACGGAATAAACCATAAGAAACATCTCATTTATAATTATATAGAACGCAATGACACTGACTGCGGTATGTTTGTAGAAACAAAAACCAAACTGAGACTGACACCGACATATAGAGACTGGTAATATACTATATGTAAGCATGGCAATACTATTAACAACGCCAGAGGTGGTGCCTTGACCCTGATGCATCCGAAAATAAAACTGGGTAAAGCAAACCCCCCAGCCCCTAATAATCCCCTGAATGACTGCCTACTCTTCACCGTTCCCTACCTGAATAACTTCATCCATATTTTTCTAGTATACATACACCTCCACTCTCATATAGAACAAAATATACTAACGAAGACATGCCTATACAAATATTCGATAATTATAGGAGACTTCAACCTCAACTAAAACAAAACGTCTTATTTGAACAAATTCGTAACAAATTCGGATTTTGTAAAACAACATACATCCCCCACATTCCTTATGCCGAGGAATCCAGACTTAACACCAGACGTACTTCTTCATACAAGTAACCTTACAAATAATATAAACAACGTACAATTAACAAACGAACTTGGTTCGGATCACTTAGCAATAACATTTAACATCGAGCTTAGGCAGACTCAAACAATTCCCCAGAAGAACAAAGCACATAAACTAGACCTCAACAAAACAGACACAGATAAAGTACGGAAACTCGTACACGAACACATACAATCACAAACAGAACTCACCTCAATAGGAAATGTACAAAATCAAATCTCACTAGCAATAGAAAAATTTACCCCACGACAAAAAAATCCTTCTACCAACACTCCCTACCCAAATTTATCTTAAGACTGATCAACAAACAAAAGAGAACTATATAGACTTTACACAACAACTCAAAACCATGAACTAAAAAAGGAACTCAACAGTCTTAACCGAAATATTAAATATCTGATATATTAATTTAGACAAGAGAAATGGTTAGAGACCTGCCAGGAAATTGAACGGGTCAAAGGGAAAACATACTGGCAAAAAAAAACTATCACATTACAAAAAAACTAATAACAGTGGTACAATAGAGGAAAACGGAACAGAACAGCACACGGATCAGAATAAAACCGACGCATTTGCTAGACATTTTCAGAAAGCCTTTTCAACCTCAAACAACCCTAACTTTGATATACACAACTGGATGAGAGTAAATGACTGGTACGACAGTTACTTCATTGACGAGGCAAAATGCACATATCAACCAATTACGAATGTAGAATATGACGAAGCACTTACACATATGAAAAATACAGCACCAGGCAAAGACAATATTAAAATTAAAGTATTAAAGATCCCGACTTCACAGACCCACGAAACCATACTGGATTTGCTCAACAACTGCATTGCGACAAACACAATTCCAGAGACATGGAAAAGGGGAATTATTATTCCAATTCCAAAAAGCGAATTGGACAATACGCGAACAAAAAACTACAGACCAATTACATGACTACCAGTGTTGAGTAAAGTATTCGAACATATTATGAAGAACAGACTTCAAAAACTGATCGGACAACACATACCGACTTATCAATTTGGCTTTAAACGGAAGCATTCGACAATACACCCACTCTTTGTACTAATTAACAATATACAAACAACACACCTCTCCAACAACAAATCAGCCTGTTTGATTATGGACATAAACAAAGCATTTGACAGTGTCTGGCACAAAGGACTCCTATACAAACTGCACCAACTTAAAACACCAAAATACTTACTATACACAATTAAGAACCTACTGGAAAACAGACAATTGGAAGTACGAATTGACAACACTCTATCCTTTCCTTTTTCCCCCGAACAAGGACTCCCGCAAGGGTCACCACTTTCACCTTTTCTTTACAACATATACTGCCATGACAAATACAATGAAAACAGACGGGACAAAAAATACGTCGATAAAACTGCGTATGTGCTACAATATGCGGACGACACGTCACTCGTTGTACACGATAGAAATATAAAAAAGCCGCAGCCAAACTTCAAACAATAACAGACTAAACGATAGAATGGTTTTACAGATGGAGATTAATACCGAACGCCACAAAGAATCAATTATTACTACCACACCATCGAATTAAAGATAACTCCTTAACAATTCTAATGGACGGACACAACGGTACCAAAACAAGACGTAAAATACTTAAGAATAATTCTAGACCAGAAACTGAAATTTACAAAATAGGCACATAAGAATAATAGGAACATAAGAACCGAAATTATTAAAAGAACTAAATACTTCAGAGTACTTACGTACAACGACAGAGGAATAAGTACTGCAACAGCAACCAAAATATACAAATCCATTTGTAGACCGCTACTCGACTACGGACATATTTTGAGGGTAAGTGCTTCTAACAAGATGAAAAAGCACATACAAACCACAGAACAAATTGCACTTCGACTAATAACAAAAATTAAACAGCCCCCATAACCCCCTACACAACCCTTCAAACGAATACCTGTACGAAAAGATACAAATGACATAAATAACTGAGAAACTGACGCTACTACAAACAAAATGGAAAAATAAATTTACACAACTGGACTATACTGAGTCCTCTTTCACTCATAATATCAGATAGACAATCCCGATATACCTTCCCATATCCCCTTCGATATTCCAGAATCCACATTACTGGAATATCTTAATAATTAAAGGAATTCATTCCTTCAGGTTTTTGCCTCTTTCTTATATTGATACTGGCTAAATTAAGAGTACTCCTGGTGACACAGATTATGACAAGCATGTAGTATAGGTATAATTAAGCTATATAATACAATTAATTATAAAATTAATCTATTGCACAGGCAGAAAGACCACAACGGTCGATAGCCTATTTCATAATGAAATAAAGATGTTATATATAGTATATTAATTGAATTGAATTGGTGCTGATATTTGCCAATAACAGTGGAATGAGGGTTTTCAGCGGACCAAGTGTGTAAGTTGTGCGAATTAATTATGTCGTTTCTGATAAATCCTTCTTCGTTAGAGAACAAAATATTTCCGATAAAGTTATTGTTATTCGTGTGTTGTTGTAACATCCAGTTTGCGAATTCTAATCGACGTGGAAGATCATCATGATCATCATGAACTTTTTGAACATGATACGAATGCAACAGTTGCTCTTTAAGAACGTTAAATACCGTCTTCTCAGAGGTAACAAATTGGCTTGCTAATTTTCTAACGCTAGTTGAAGGATTTTCAAATACGACATCTAATATGTTTTCTTCCAACGCCGGTCTACGAATAGTTCTTTGGACTCCGGCGTTGGTAGCGACTTTAGCAACTTTTCCTACAATACATTGCAATAAATAACTATTCCTTGAATCATATAAAAAAATTACCAGTCTTTCGTAAACGTTGGTCAACACGTTCAAATGTTTTTCCATCTGGAATTCTACGATTAAAAAACCTTTCCTGGAACAGTATTCTGGCTTCTAAACCGTTACATTCCGCAAGACCGTACATTAAATACATATTGGCATATTCACTAAATGTGTAATCCATTTTCAATGAACAATGATTTTTAAATTTCAAGTTTACCACCACAAGAAATATCTCTCTGAAGTACAAACTCAAACTAATAAATTTATTTTTCACAGTTTTGACACAAAAAAAATGTTGTTTATTTTGATATCTAGGTGATAGAGTAAAAAATGCACGCAATATTCCATTACTTTTGTAAAATACATCCTTTTACAAAATGTTGTTTTTCAGGAAAACGGTTCAGTTTACGTGCATCAACCAAAAGTACCTTTTTTTTCTTAGATACGCCAGAAATCTAATAAACCACGTTACGGTTAAAAAAACCCAAGATCTTAAAAGTTTAGGGGTAAAGAAGTTGAGGGTAGCCTCCCCTTCACCCCCCTGAACATGTAGAAAGAAATGTTAGATCCTATCTTATTAACCTTGGTATGATACACAAGTGATCCAAAGTTCATTAGATTTCATCAACTGAAAGAAAAGTTATTTAGAAAATACTATTTTGGCATAAAATTTTGAAGGGTTGTTTTTTCGTAGGGGTAAGTTTTTGGAAATCAACTTATAAGCGTAAGTACAATCTTTTCACGAATACTTTTCATATCCGAGATATTGCCCACATTTTTGGAAACACCCTGTAAATAGTGTGTTTCAAAACTGTACGGCACTATTTCAGATACGTATTCTCTAGTGCAAAATAAAGTCAAAAGTTCATATGAACATAGGTCCTATCTTGATCAGTGGCGGAGTTAAAGGGTGTTAAAGTGTAAGAAAATATTTGTTTTTTTTTATTATGCTTGACCTATTGCAAATAGAGCTTTTAAATTTTATATGCGTACTAGGTAAAAGTTCAGTAAGTAATTAATTTATGAGGAAACTGAACATAATTTGACCAAAACTCAGGAGAGATAAAATATAGGTAATAGATAGGAGAATTAAAGAAAAATATTAGAATACGTCAGTGACGACGTAGTAGCAAATTTTTCTAAAGGAATTTATGGAGCAAGACCTCAGAAAATGCAATACCCTCTATAGTAGTTGAAGGTAATTTAGTCTTGTTTTAAGCAGCACCCATTACCTAGTACACGTATAAAATTTAAAAACTCTATCTGCAATAGGTCAATCAAAATAACAAAAAGCCTAATATTTTCTTACACTTTGACACCCTGTAACTCCGCCACTGATCGAGATAGAACCCACGTTCATATGAACTTTTTGTTTTATTTTGCACTAGAAAATACGTATCTGAAATAGTGTCGTGCAGTTTTTAAACACCCTGTATATTATTAAATTATAAATTGAAATTAATGAATTATTTTTTAATTATCATGTTACAAGAATATGCTTTTTCATTCCCCTTACGAGCGAAGGCAAGGAGGGAATTGCCTAGTCCCAGATACCATAACTATCAAAAGGATGATTAATATACGATAGGGCTTGCATGGTGATAGCAGGTCCTAGATGGGACTGTGCAGTGCCTTCTTTTCTAAAAATATGCGCACAGTATGCGCTGTTGCTAAAAGCGCCGTGCTCTCTGCATAGTGTTAAACAGATTTTTGCCAACTCCCAGATCCTTCAGATTAGTCAAAATTTTTTTCGGAAATATATGTCCACATTCCTCATTGTTCTCCGATCTACTCCTGCAAATCTTTTTATTTATGGATTTTTTCATTTTGCTTTGTCACTAGATTGTTGTTCGAGATGACTACGTAAATCAGGGCGGTATGTCTAAGAGTCTTATTCACAAGTATTATGTCTGGTCTATTGTGACATACCATGCGGTCTATGAGAACTGTACGGTTCCAGTACAGCCTATAGCTTTCGCTCTCCAAAACAGACTCCAGTACGTACTTATAGTAGGGGATCCTGCCCACTTGAAGGAGACCCAGCTTACCAGCCACTTACCGAGGCAATGTGTGCAAGACCTGTCGCTCCTTATACTTCATCTCTGCAAACGCTTGATAGCCTCCGGTGGTGTGTTAAATAGTTTCAGATGCATTACGTCCATATCTGCATTCATCGTTCGTCACCGTTACGTTCCGAATGACTTGTTTCAGATAGTTCTGGATTGGCACAACGTGATTTTGTATTGCCATTAAGTGTCCTTCGGTTTCAAGGAATAGTTGTGTTCCGAGGTCAGTCATTAATACAATATAAGCAAATTAAATTATAAAATATATAGATATCAAAATCGAATAGATTTTCTTATCAAGGATGAAAACCTATTGTTGCAATGTGACCAAAGTAATAGTAATTATAGACTAAAGTTATAATAGAGTCATGAATTAGTAACTAGGCACTTACTTACATACTAATATAATTTGTATATAATTATATATATGTAAGAATTAAAATGTTAACTAAATAAAAGGACAATGCTATAATTTATTATCGTCAGACTATTATACAGTATGTCGCAAATAACTGTCGCCTTACCAATGAATATTTTTCTCAAGTTGCGAAATTTTTAAAAGGATGCAAATCCTATATGTGTTTCTTTCCTTCCCTTCATGACTGTCTAATATGTGCCATGAAACACGAAACCAATATGAGCCTGATCTGAGATTCTTCGTAATCTCTTGTGATGATCATTAGTGTGAATGAATTTTGTTTATTTCAAGTATTTTCCCAAAAAAGTTATAGAGGAAAATAATATAGTTTAATATGACTACAGAGAAATCCTTTTCTTAGATGGGTTGAGAGAGTGCTACCACTTTGGTATCCTCCAAAAGAAAATTGGTGGAAGGTGGGGTATTTAGGCCTCCTCCGGAACCTTTATAGCTGTCGAACTCCATGCACAGTCTTGCAGATAGGCGCCAGTTGGAGGCACCCCGTGAGTGAAGGTCTTTTCTTTGGGAAGAAAACCAAATTATGCAAGCGCATAAATTGAAGTAAAGGTAAAAGGCACAAATTACTTTGAAAAGTTTTGGTTTTTGTTGCAAATGAAATTGCCGTTTCACTACAGCATTTGCCAACATTCTTATTAGATTCTATTAGCGTACATTAGTACCTAAATTTCAATTAAACGGGTTTTCATCAACATGTAAATTATTTACACTAGAAACTGTGTGGACAGCTATGATGCTTTATATTTAATAAAAAAATGCATTACTGTACGTGCCTTTGTTATGTAATTACCTTCTTCACATACCATATAGTAGAAATAGTTGCAATCAATCTTTGAATTATTCTAACATAGAAAAAATCGTTTCCAAAAAACATCTAGCATTTGAATTTGCCTTACTTACTATTTTGAGCATTTAAATTAACACTAAATTCCTTTAAGACGCGAATAATGGACATGCTGTATACAATACAATACTATATTACCTATATGATTTGCGCCGCAGTTTGATTACCCCACTTTATTGGCAGTTACATATTTGCATCTGCCGGGTGATAACTACAGCTACTACTACCAAAAAATATGATCGTAAGTCAATCTTAAAAATCCTGTTAATTATAAAAAATCTCTTTAGATATTAGTTCCCTATCCCAAAAACTTTTTTTAGATATATCCCAAATGCGAAAACTTGAGAATAGCCGTAAAAGGATGCTCTATGTTGGGAATTTTCCCGTCGGAGTTTATGTTTCCAAAAAACAAAAAGATGCGAAGCGCTTATCACCTTTATTCCAACATAATACTTGTTTATTGGGCCGGATTCATAGTCACGCAATACATACAACTATTCTTGATTCTGAACGAAAACCCCATTAAAAAAGATCTGATGTCTTTGAACCTATGTATTACCTTACTATACACCGTCACTATCAGTAAGAAATTGATAATACTAATAAGTTCCAGTTTCAAGAAAATTATTAAGACAATTATTGAAGATGAGGTAAACGAAGACCCTATTGATGATGAATTGGTAGAGTTAGCGATGGTTTAGTTTTCATGATATAATATTCCAAAATTTAAGATTCAAAAACTTGATAAAAAGAACATTGAAAACGTCAATTGGAAGTATAGGATTTACATTTACAACGTGTTTATCGTATGTTTGTTATACTTTCTAAAACCCATTATGGTTGGAACTGTTGAAGAAACATATGGAAATGTAACCCGGATTGTAAGAGAATTGCCTCTATCCTCTTGGTTTCCTTTTGATGCACAAGAGCATTACAAGGTCCATTGAATTACATGCTCATATGAACAAATCAAATATTATCATTTTTAGATGGCGTATATTTTTCAATCTATAGATGCTTTAGTTGGAGCTAATTCTGTAATGGTCATCGATATCCTCATGATCAGTTTAATTCTCTATCCCTGCAGACAGCTAAGAAAGCTAGATCATTTGTTCAGGAATTTTCAGCATTTCAAACGGAAATATCAAACTTTGAATGCCATTGAGGATGAGGAATTGGCTGGTTTCTTATTTTTTAAACACCTCATTGTCAGACATGAGAATATTATTCAGCAAGTCACAAACACGTTCTACATATAACCCACTTTTGGATTATTGTCACTTTTTTAGATATGTTAACACTTACAACAAGAACATGGCCTATCCTATGGTGTTGGATTTTATTCAGAGCTCAATGCAAATTGCCTCCGCTATCACGCAAGTCTCAGGGGTTGGTAACTTCCCTTCTCATCACAATAATCTCTAACCTTATCTTTTAATTAGAACGAAATGAATTTCATGTTAGTCACATCTATAACCATTTTCTCAATAAGCATGTTGTTAAGGCTTTCTTTGTATTATTACCATGCCGATGAACTTTTAATTCTGGTAAGCACATATCATCGAGAATTCATAAAAGCTTCTGCTCTTATTCGATTTTAGAGTCAGAAATTGTCCCACTCAGTCTGGGAAAGCAATTGGCCAGACGAGACTCCTAAAATCAAATTCATGGTATTGATTTTTACCATGAGAGTTCAGAAACCTCTTGCCTTCGCAATTGGTCCATTTAGTAAGATGTCGATAGAATCCCTTATCTCTGTAAGTTTTCATCTACTGATCTCATTGATGTAAGTACGGTCCCCATGGAACTCACTCATTTTTAGATACTTAAGGCTACATATTCATACGTGATGCTCATTTTGACGTAATTGATAATGTAATGGGCGTAGGTATGTGTTGAGACACGACGGATCGTCTCCAATACATGATGGATACGTCACTTATACGAATTTTCAAATCAAAAATAAATATATGCATACCACGCTTTAGATGCTACTAAATAGTAATAGTAGCGATAGATGTACTATCAAAAGATAATAAATTAGCACCCAGATCAGCAGAAGTCGGCTTTACTCCAAACAACTACAACTTACCTCGTACCTCCATATGTAAATTTAATAATGTAACCAAAACATAAAATAGATTGTGGCCATGTAAGTAAACTAATTTATTATACAGTGTGTTTCAAAACATGTGTCCGTAAATGAAGGGAGTGACTCCTTAGCTCATTGCAAAAAAAAAGTTCCTAGTGACATGAATGTACTATCGGCCACAAAAGTGATCGACCACGCTAAGATTCAAAACCGCTTGACGCGTATTCCAAGCGAAGGTACAATTATACTTCTGATCGTGAAATTAATGTTTTAAAAAAATATTAAAACTTTATTCATTAGAGCGATACAAGATTCTTTTAGATAACTACATCTAGTTTGAATGTCAACTTATAACTAACTGTTGGTTTACATGGTTTTGCCTTTTATAGTAATTAGTTGCTGATATGGCTAAACTTGGTATTCGTCATTTTGACACGTACAATAGATGATGAATCATATCTAAATCTTACAATGTAAGGCAAAATAGCCATATAACTGTACCTTATCAGTTAACAAAAAATGATCCACAACAAAAACGTTCTGTCAAGCTAATAAATTTAGAATTTTACATCGAATACCAAGTTTGCCGGAATATTTTCAGGATGATAATTTCAAATAAATCAATTCTGCTAGTAATTGTATGCAACCTTAACTATATTAACATTGAATTTTGTAAATTGCAAAAGTTGATATGGCTATATAATTGTTTAAGATGAAAACTAAAAAAAATACATGTTAAATTCAATTATATACAAGACCAACAATTTACAGAACACTGTAGTACAACTTACTAAACTTCAAGACTTTTATTAACAATAATATTTTGCTGGGAATTAGGAATTAACTAGCCCGACTGTTTCCTACCTCTCACTTAACAATCAAGTGATTTTTATGTCGCAAAAGTTCTTTAGACAAAAGATAACATAAATAGCGTTTTTCGTAATGCGTACGTTAAAAGGAAAAATTTCAAGACACATTTTTTTCGGAAATACAGTACGATCGAGAGAAAATAAACTTAAAATTTATATAAATAAATGACTAAATTAAAAAACAATTCTAATAGCGGGTTACTCCCCCATTGGCGTCGATGACGTCTTGTAGCCTCCGGCCCATTGAACCCACAAGATTTTGACACAAGGGTGAACCTCTAACCCCATTCCAGATTTGGTTGCAATGTGCCACCAAATCTTCGGTAGTACATTCATTGTTATTGTGCCACCTTTGAACCATTAGACCCCATAAATTTTCTATGGGGTTTAGGTCTGATGAATATGCAGGCCAGGGAAGATTATTTATGTCTGGATGCTCGTGATACCAGTCCTTCACGATGTTTGCGCGATGTATCCTACAGTTGTCATCAACATAATTGATGACAGACATTTCTGCCAAAGGATACAAAGTACGAACAGAAGGAAGCATAACTTCATATCAGTGTTGGTACTCAATCATTCATCAATCTCTTGTGACTCGTGAATATCTCGTGTTTCCAAAGTTGTCAGTTAGTTTAAATCGTCTTTTTCTCGTGTGATTATCCAGTCCGTGAATCAAACTACATTCGTCACACCATCTGGACTAAACAGAGTTCGCTATAACGCTAACTTCGTATAGTGGTTAAAACAATAATTCATTAAATATAATAAAGTAATTTTGAATCAAAAACATGTCTGACAAGTGCCAAAATTGTTCCAAGTATTTTCGAAATCGATCCTGTGTGGGTTATAAAAAAATAATTAAATCAGAAGAAGAAGCTAGACTTTACAGTGAATGTTGCAATAAAAAAATTGCAATCAATGATGCTCTTTGCAATAAATGCAGACTTCTGAAATATCGAAATACACCAAGGACAGAACAGAGTGTTGAAATTCCAACAACTGTAGACGAAATGAATCAAGAACTGCCTGTGGAAGAATGCGAAAGAACGTCTGTTGCTACGGAAGATACGAATCAATCGCAATTTAGTTCATCCTTGGGAAGTAGTGATTTGACTCTTACCAGTGATGATAGTGATTATAATTTGGAACATAAGCTGCCCGAAGATTACGTAGAACTTCCGTTTAAACGCGTCACTTGTACTCACGCACATTGTATTATTTGTTATAAAAAAGAAAATCTTAATGTAATTTCATTAGAAACAAGAATTGAAGTATTTGCAAAAAAACACATTTTCATACCAAAAGGTGATCGTTGTTGTAGCGATCATTTAATAGGACAAAGCTTTTATGAAGATGTACTTTCCAATTTGCATATTGTGTCTCATAAAAGTGCGATTGATATATCTGAAATTAAGATGTTTTTGTATTTACTATCAAATCAAACGCAATCTTCAATGTTTCAAAGAATTAATAATCGCAATGATATGTCGGAGCATCAAGTGAAAACGTTGACTGGTTTATCATGGGATAATATAATACTAAATCTTAGACGATTACTCACTTCCATGAGGGATACTAACACAAGATCAATACTGCAAGCCCTTTTTATCTTCTTATTTAAACTAAGAACTAGAAATTCCAATAAAATTATTGCCAACATTTTTGGTATAAAACATGCACAGTGGGTATTTGAGTTTTTCAATGAAATAATTGAAGGTTTTGAAAGAGACATTTTACCTTTTAATTTCGGATATAGTGCCATTTCACGTGAAGACATCATAGCTAACACTATCGAACCGCAAAAAAACTATTCAATTTAGGCGAAAATCAGCTGATACTAATTATTGATGGTACCTATATTCGGCATCAAAAAAGTAAAAATAATTATCAAAGAAAATCTTATTCCGGATAAAAACAATTCATTTATGTAAGCCCTTTGCTATATGTACAACAAACGGTGTAGTAGTGGATTTCGCTGGACACTTTCTATGGCACTGAAAACGATGCTTCAATAATGAAAGTGGTTTTAGAAGATCCAGCAGACATAAGTTCCATTCTGTTACCAGATGATATATTTATTGCTGGTCGTGGATTTCTGGATGTTATAGAGAATTTAACTCAAAAAGGTTTCAAAGTGTTTATACCAGCAATGTAAGGTGACCGAACTCAACTAACGTCAGAGGAAGCTAATATATCACGTAAAATCATTAAAGTCAGATAGATAATCGAAGCTGTGCATGGTATTATTGGTCAACAATATAAACTTTTACATTATCAAGTTCATAATGCACTTTTGCCTAAAATGGAAAGATTATGCAAAATTGTTGGTTTTCTGCATAATAAATATAATAAAATATTAGGTTCAGACAGTGAATTGAATGACATTATAGTGCAATATATAGATAATAGATTAAACATGCCTAATACATTGAGTCAAGAAGTTTCAGTAGAAAAATGGAATCGCAGAAAATCTAAATTCAAACAGCTCAATACAAATGACTTTCTTGATTTTCCTCGCTTAAATGAAGACCAGTTGAAAGTATTTTTTACTGGCTCATATCAATTTACTGTAGCTGTTTCTTATTTGGCCGAGTTAATGGATAATGATAATTTATCAATAAACTACGTAAAAAAAGCAACTAACATACTAAAAGCAGAAGTAAAATCACGACACATAAACCGAAAAATTTATCGTATTTACATTGATTATGTTCCAAATGGGACATACTATGAAAGTATAAGACGTTATTGCTGTGATTGTCCTAATGGCAACCGTACTGTAGGATGTTGTTCCTATGTGGCTGCCATTATTTACTATTTGTTTTATGGACGATATTTATCTCGTATTTTAAGACCAGCCGCAATTTTATCTTCAATTTTTGAAAAAACTAAGACAACAGTGATTATTAATGAAGATAGTGATGAAGAATAATAATTGGTTAAATTGTAGAATATAATAATATCCTGCACTAGTTAGTAGTTATAATTTATTATTTTTTACTTGTATTTGTATTAGTTATTATTTTTTATTTGTATTTGTATAAGTTATTATTAGTTTCTATTTTATACTCGAAACATTAACGAATACAAATAATTGGTGACGCGCTCTTCGCTTTTTATATATTTGAATGTGTTGCAACACTTTTTAAAAATTGAAATTTTTACAGGAGATAAAATTTGAACCATATTATAACATACATTAAATTTGTGATTGTCACTCAAAAAGAAAATGAAAAAATAGCACCTAAAATTTAAAAATTTTTCAAAATATTGCGATCTTCTAAAAATTATAAAAAAATACACAAATATTTTTCAGAGTCTCAGTTACAACAAACTGGTTTTTGATTCATTTTTGTATCTCTTCTAGTTCCTGAGATATTTGAGTTTAAAATAATAAAGCTACTTAGGCAATCTTTTTGACATATTTCAAGGTCACCTTGAAAAATCGACCCAAAGTCAAAGTAATTGTTGTTTTTGTAACCGAATACATCTATTCTACACAAAAAATTTAAAATCCCTTTTATAGGCCGATTTGCCATGCTTATCCTGCTGTACCCTTTAGGAGGATATATCATATTGATTTTTATATTTTCTGACGGCTTGTTTGGAGATAGAGGGTATAAAAACCTTTAGCTTGGTGTATTGCACGCCTAATGTTCTCTTTTTCCAATTTTAGTATCACTCAAATAGCTCTAATTTTGATGGAAAAATATTTCTCTCTTACCCTATTAAATGCGTGATAATTCCTGTGCCACCTTGTATAAGTAATTTTTTTTTCCTTAACCTGTTTAGACTCGATACATTCAAATACAAGGTGACCTAACAGTAGTTAAGCAAGGAGGGTTCTACGCCAAATGTGCCGTTTTCGCACACCCGATATTACGTTATTTTTCTGCTGTGTTGGGGAATGATCGGTTATCGTAACGTTAATTTATTGGTGTATTGCGAAAATTACTTTCTGTGTTTACGTCAAAATTAACGTGGAGTCTTATGACAAAAAGTTTGTCGTTACATTAAGGACAACGTTAAATGTCTCTCTGTCTTTCTTTGGGGTTAGGAGGGGCATTAGACAGGAGCGTACTTTGGGGCATCAATAGAGACAGGTCCGAACTTATCTATTTGTCATTACGTAACGATTAACATGGTGTCTTATGGCAGAAGGTGTGTCTTTGGTATGGGGGGGTTAGGAGGAGCGTACTTTGGGACCCCAGTGGAGACAGGTTCGTACCCATGGTGCAAACCCCGGGTTGTGCGCGTGTGTAGTGTTCCCCAAAAACTTAAATTCAGGTAAGTAAAAAAAAATTCTGTCCTAATATTTTTATTTCTTAGCACATTAGAATACTAACATAAGTGAACAATACTATAAACTAATATCAGACGTATTTGTACAATGAAAGTAATTAATACAATGGTCCGTTGTACGATATCGGAACCCGTGAGAATAACAATTTACATTTTTTCTTTTTTTTCGATATACGGTCCGTTGTATGACTTAATTTTAGTAACCTGAGAGCACGTTTTGTGAATTATCCATCACTATTAGTATCATACTCATATTTACATCTGAAACGAATTTTCGTAGTACAAGAATTGTTATATATTTGTTCGCTACAATCGTCTTCAGTCATAATTAGAAATAAGATTTCTTGAAAACAACTTTGACACCAAAAAGATTCGTTTCGATATACCTTCTCGACCAAGCCATGTGAAAATGTTGGTTCCCAATACGCAATTTATGAATAGAATGTTTGTTAAATATTTTTATATCATCATAGCAATTTTTACAAACAATCATATAGACACCATATATTTTATAATAATTCATCCATAAACAGTATTTGTTGAACGGGGCAAGTTTGCGTTTTGCTTGCTATCTCACCCCAGACACAAGGGGGGCACAGTCGGTTGGCAGTGCCGAGGTGAACTGTATCTCCTTTGCGTATATCTTATTTTTGTTCGAAGGACCACAGCTTATTTGGCGCTGAACCAATGCAGAACAAACACACTTGATAACAAAACACTTATATTTATTTAACTAAATGTCCAACACTACTGCACAAGTGACAAAAGTCATAACAAAGTGTAAAGTTAGGGTAAACTAGAGAACCAAAAGCGACCACCGGTTATTGTTAGGGCTTGTGTAGAGGACAGAATATCCGATAATTAATTTAATCTATTAGTTCGATATGTTGTATTCTTCATAAGCCTAGTATTAAATCTGTGACTAGTATGTAAGGAACCCGTGTGCTACGCCTATGGACATTACTCGTTTCTCTTGTCACTTTGCCCGTATGACCAGATGTTGATTCGCACTTCGTTTGATCTTAGACTAGCCATGTAATAAAACTCCTCGCCGACCTTTTGTGCGTACTAGAATTTAGACACGTTCTAGATGCTGGTCATAAACGCCCTCCAATAAAACGCAATTATATTGTTAAAGTTAGGCAAGTCACAAGGACAAATATAGAAGAAGTGCCGATGATGACCTCTTAGTTTCTGGTACGCCTATGTACGCTTACCATTAACTTTAGTATTTAAGATTTTGCAAGAAGAAAAATCGCTCTCTTCTTGTGCGTCTCCGTCGACTCTTAACTCCGTACTTTGCACGTTACTCGTACGCGATTACTTTACTCACGGTTCCTATACACGGTTAATTAGTACACTAGTTAACTTGTCACGAAAAGTTGTTATTTCTTTGTTAAATTACTCGAAATTGTTGGTGAACAATAAACCTTCGTTACCGTTAAAAAGGGTTTTTGTTTTCTTTATTTGCACGAACACGGTGTCTCTGAGACCGCGAACTCAGGGTGGTCCTTCGCAAGCATCCAGTCCATTGCTTACTAGACGTATCAAGAATTAGGCCATATCTAATCAACATCTTGGTACCACGATTCACGAATAAACAGTTTGGTCCTTCGAGACGGATTATACATTTTTGGTCCTTCGAGACGGATTAAACAGTTATCAAGAACTTTTGATGATCGGGAGTTTTTGGAACAGTGCAAATGTTATGTTTTAACTGAGAGCAGTATTGAGATCCTACTAAGGCTGTGGGATTGTATGAAGAGAGTTGGAGAGGTGTTTAAGAGGCGTTGCGTGTTGTGTGAGAGACTATATGAAACTGTCCGAGACTGACTCAAAAACTTAATTTTCCCACCGAATATGAACCTCATCTTATCCATATATATTTTTACCACATCATAGTCATACCAATTAGTGTGAATTATTAGTGCAGGGGAATAAGGATTGTTTATCAATACGGTGCCATGAAGGTGTGAGAAAAATGATGGGTGAGAAGAGTTATGAGCGTGGGAAGAGTGTGGAATGTGTATGCATTTGGATAATGTAAACACTGCCCTTAAGGGTGATTAAGAAGGGTTTACGTTGGCAAAGAAAGAAATTTATTATTAGATGAAGATGTTGGGTATTTTCCCAACATTTTTCTCGCTCTCAGAAAATGTCCTCCCAGTTCGAGTTGGAAAGTATAATATTTCTATACTTAATTGGCATGACCTTATCGAGATTAAATAAGCAATTTGCAAAATGGAATCTTAGGTTTACAATATCTCCTTAACTGCCTGAATGGAAGAACGCGCCCTTTCTTTAATGTATACCCATTTGTACTTGCAATAATTTCCCAAAATTTATTTGGTTAGTATCCTAGATAATTTCGATTGTAATGTAAACTCTGCAGCATTTGAACTACACTCACTTTCACATGAAATACACCACCCAGTAATAATAATAATTAAGTCTTGTAATTTTGGCAAAATAATGCTTCATAATAGAGTATCAAATGATCAGACTTTCAGTAAAAAGAAAGAATGCTAGTGTTTTTTTTGTCATCGACCTATTAGATTTTTTATTCAATTGTAAATAAATAAAATAATATTTACATGGAAATATTAGTTTATTTTGTTGTTGAACTGTGAACAAGACATCTCAAAATGCCCCCAGTGAGACAGCGTCGAAATTTTTCCCACGTTTCGGATTTTGATAGAGGGCGAATTATCGGCATGAAGGAGGGTGGACTTTCTTTTCATGAGATTGCCCGAAGAATGAATCGGAACCACACCACGATTGCGAGAATATGGTGTTCGTGGTCTGAAGAAAGGGTTCAGCGACATCGTCCAGCTGGACGTCCTCCCCGTAGCAGCAACGCACGTGAAGATCGACTTCTTAGACGGAAGGCCATTGGTGATCGATTTCAAACAACAATGTCTGTTGCAGTAGATTGGATGGGAGCTCTAAATCGTCGGGTGTCGATGGCAACGGTTTACAGAAGAATTTCGTCTTTTGGCCTGCATTCATACCGCCCAAATCTACGACTGCCACTAACCGCTCAACACCAAGCTTCCAGATTGGCCTGGTGTCAAGAACGAATTGATTAAAATCATGAGTGGAACAATATCGTCTTCAGTGACGAGTCGCGATTTTGTTTATGGATCAATGATGGTCGTAGAAGAGAAAGACGATACCGAGGTGAAAGAAGAAATTTGCAATTTTCTGAATGGTGCCACACAGCTTTAACACCTAGTGTTACGGTCTGGGGTGCGATATGTGTTGGCCGAAGATCTTCTCTTGTGTTCGTTGCAGGTACCCTAAACGCACGTCGCTACATTGACAATGTTCTGAGGCCAGTATTAGTACCTTTCATGCAAACTTTACCAAATGGCATTTTCCAACAGGGTAATGCAAGACCACATAGTGCGAACATTACTCGAAGATACCTGGAAGAAGCACAATTGGAAATACTGCCTTGGCCTGCACGGTCACCGTACCTATCGTCCATCGTACATCTTTGGGATATGATGAGTCGCCGTCTTCGAAATTTACCGAGGCCTTCAAACAATGTGGATGACCTACGACATCATCTTGAGGTAGCATGGAATGAAATACCCCAGGAAGATATTGATCATTTGTTGCAAAGCATACCGCGAAGAGTACGTGCTTGCATTGCCGTACGAGGCGATGTCACTTATTATTAATTTTTTCATTATCAAATGTTGTATCTTTTAACTGAAAGTTTGATCATTTGATACTCTATTATGAAGCATTATTTTGCTAAAATTACAAGACTTAATTATTATTATTACTGGGTGGTGCATTTCATGTGAAAGTGAGTGTATACTGACATATTGCTTTAATGCATAGATCCTTTAGAGAATCCATCTACGAAAATAATAAATGAAAGTGAAATAATGATACTAACAATAACAAGACTTGAATTAAAAACTTCTATAACAACATTTCACGCAAAGTTGGTATTTAGCATTGTTTTCTGATATAAACTGATATGAGAATTTGGCACTTAGTTCCGGTTTTACTTAAATTTATGAAGCAATTAATTTTTTAAAATATATTCAAAGAGTACTTCAACATTTCGACTGCTACAATTACATGATTTGAAGGCATGATTATCACAATTGTCTTTTCTAGGTCCTAGTTTGGGAACCTGACTAGTGTTATTGTTTTCTAGACTGAAAGTTTGCATCAAATCTGTAAGATATTGGTTTAAAAACTCTAATTTTGCCTGTCCTTTCACAAATACCAAATCAATATCCTTTAGATTATTTTCTAAAATATTGTCAATTTGTTCATATTTAATATTCCCTGAATCAAAGGGAATGCCATGAATGTGGTTATAGAGATATACGGCCGTTTTCCGATCATCTGCATATAAACTAGAATATTTGATTGGGGATTTAAATAAAAAGGATTTCAAAAGTTTACCGTCACAGATGGCAAGTTCTTTTACGGTAAACCTTTTATTAATGATATAACCTTACATGTCCAATACGGCAAACTTAACTTTATATTCAAACTTTTATATGACAAATAGTTCTAAAAATGAATAATGGATTAATTAAGTTATCTTAGCTTAGCACCCTCTCCTAGACAAATGTAGGTTAGGTTTCTAAATTAGTATCTAATAATAGAATTCATATAAAATTCCCTTTTCGCTAGCTGAATGAATATAACTACTACTTACTTTGCATATGTGTCACTATCACTACAGTATTAACGCTCTGAATTGAAAACGCAACAATAGATTAATTAAGTTATCTTAGCTTTGCACCCTCTTCTAGACAAATTCATATAAAAATTTTCTTTTCTCTAACTGAAAATAACTGCTTACTTTGTATATGTATGACTATCATTGCAGTATTAAAGTTCTACATTGAAAACGAGCATATTTATACTCCACATCATTTTTTGCTGCTAGATTTAATTATTCCTATTTTTATATATTTGAACTTTAAGAAGATTAACTTGATTTTAAGTTAAAAAGAAAATTGAAAAACTAAAGAAATGCTATTACTATCCAATAATAATCTTAATAACATCTTCAGAACGTGAATGATTTGTTATTGCTGCTTAATTAAAATTTAAATTTATACTAACGAACTTACAATGGATTTGATACATTGTTTTTTTTTTAATTTTTAAACCCTTAAATGTTCAAAACCATCCTCATGTTTTTAATTGTTCAAACTTTAGAAAAGTAGATTTCTTGATATAATATTCTCTAATACAACTTTTAATATTTCGTAAGTTTCCTAGATAGGTTTCTATTCTTTCAAGTTTAGTTGTTAGTCTGACTTGTGACATCTTTATAAACAATCTTTCAACAGAATGCTCTGTTTTTTCTAACGTGTAATATACAGGGTTATTCACGCTATACGGCGCGGTATATTATAGCTAAAATACGAGGTTTTCAAAAAGTTTCACTTTTCGGCTATATGAGGATCTATTATGGTTACTTTTTAAAATTATTTTCATATTATACAGGGTGTCCCAAAAGCCCTAAAAGTATCAAAGTTGTGTTTTTTTAAATGGAACTCTCTGTATATTATTGCATTTTTGGATTCTCCGATCAAAATAAGTGTCTGTTTTAATAAGGTTTACTATACCTAAAACTTAAGGTTTTTTAAATCATTTGAATTTCATCAAAATTTGACCTAATTTTTATGTTTTAAACACTTAAGAAGTATTTAAGTTATGCAAGTATAATTTACAGTGTAGTGTAACAATAGATCATATTTTATATCCCAATTATGATAAACTTGCCATTTTATACAGGATGTGCAAAAATTAAAACTAATCAAATAAGAAATTTAAGTGACTATAACTTAATTAATTTAAATACAATGCTATATTTTTTAATTTACCACGATATATAATTTTTAATTACCTATCGAATGGTATTAGGGTGTTCGTAGCTAAGTCTTCGCGTTTTTACAGAATACGCTAAATAATTGTTCTTTGCGCCATTTGGTGTTATTTAGTTTAAAATTCCAATGTATAATGTCTAGTTGCCTATGATATTTCAAAATGTCAGATAATTTATTTAATCTGTTTAAATCTGTTAAGTCTGTTTAATGTAAAAATCTGTTAATCTGTTTAAAGTTAATCTGTTTAAAACATAAAAATTAGGTCAAATTTTTATAAAATTCAAATGATTTAAAAAACCTTAAGTTTTAGGTATAGTAAACCTTATTAAAACAAACACTTATTTTGATCGGAGAATCCAAAAATGCAATAATATACAGAGGGTTCCATTTAAAAAAACACACCTTTGATATTTTTAGGGCTTTTGGGACACCCTGTATAATTTGAAAATAATTTTAAAAAGTAGCCATAACAGATCCCCGTATAGCCCAAAAGTGAAACCTTTTGAAAGCCTCGTATTTTAGCCACAATATTCCGCGCCGTATAGCGTGAATAACCCTGTATATAGAAATAAACTACATATGATTATCTACAACTTTTGTACTAAACTTTTTCTTCTCAGATTAAAAAGAAAACCTCTAGGTGGGTGGTGAAAATATAACTAATGACCCTTGTACATGTACTGTCGCCCACAAAAGTGGCCGATCACGCTAAAATTCAAAATCACTTGACGCATATTTCGAGCAAAGGAGCCTTATCAGTTTACAAAAAATAATCCACAACAGAAACGTTTTGTTAACCGAATAAATTTAGAATTTTACATCGAATACCAAGTGTGCGATAATATTTTCAGGTTGAAAAATCTCAAATAAATTAATTCGGTTATTAATTGTATAGGATCGCGTCCCTTGTAGATAGGTGTTACTGTTACGTTGGATACATATTAGATAGTAGGAATTAACTTTAAGATTGTCATACCCCTGGGGTACGACCCTGGTGGGCATTAGTTGGGGCATGGAAACTTCTCATGCCATGCCTTGTCGGTGTTAGAAATCCCCGCAACAAACCGGGTCGGCATTGGAACTGCCTGTAATATACTTTGTCGGCATTTGAATTGCCGTTGATAAATTTCGTTGGCCCTATAGTGGCAGTTCCAATTCCCAGCTTAAGACGTAACGGTTTGATGCAGTGGGTGGTGCAGATGGCACCCTAGCCAAGGTACGCCTATGGTTTATCACCATGGGTTTTAGTATTTAAGATTTTGCAGGGCATGTACAAGCTCTCTTTTTTTCTGGATTCGGTTGTCGTTGGTAACTCAGAAGTTGCGTCCGCGCTCGCTAAACTCACAAGTTACTGTATACTCTCTTTTGTTCACTTTACATTAATAAACGCATACTTATAGTCCTTTCCTATCTGTGATTTCATTATAAGATATAAACACCATCCTATATCTACAGTAGTATCAAAACCCTATACTACAATTGTATGAAAACATCATTATATTAATATTGAATTTTATAAATTGCAAAAATCGGTATGAGCATATATTTGTTCAAGATAAATACCAAAAAATACATATTAAATTCAATTATAAACAAGATCAATAATTCATAAAGCATTTTATACAAAACAATTTAATAAACTTCAAGATTTTCGTTAACAATAATATTTTGCTAGGAATTATGTAACTAATCCGCCTGTTTCTAACCTATCACCTAACAATCAAGTGATTGCTATGTCGCAAAAGTTTTTCTTTAGACAAAAGATTACATAAACGATGTTTTTCATAATGCTTACGTTAAAAGCAAAAATTTCAAAACACATTTTTTTTCGGAAATACAGTACGATCGAAAGAAAATAAATTTAAAATGTATATAAATAAATGACAAAATTAAATATAAACAATACGGAAAACAATTTTAACAGTGGGTTACCCCCCATAGGTAGCACATCCCCGCGTCAATGATGTCTTGTAGCCGTCGGCTCATTGAACTCACAAGGTTTTGATACAAGGATAAACCTCTAACCGAATTTTTTTTAACCGATTTGATTGCAAAGTGCCATCAAATTTTCGGTAATACGTTCATTACACTGTGATACAAGAAATTTAAAATGGAATAAAATTGAAAGGAAATGAAAGTTTAAGGTTCCCACAACAAAACCCTAAAAGGATTTTTCGCAGTTAGTGCGGGTTTTTAAAACCGTACCACCCCTGTAAAATCTTTACAATCCGATTTTGACAATTTGACGATCTAAAATATTGCAGATATATCTAGAGGATGAATCATAACTTATACGCATAAACTTGGGAAATTACGGCTGAGGGCAAAAAATTACTAAAAATTTTTAAAAATTCTAATAAAATATTTTTTATTTTGGAAATAATTGAAAAGAAATGTTTATCAGGTGGATATTTTTTTAATAAAAACTAAGAAGTAAACATGTCAGGACGATGTGAGTGCTGTTTCTAACAGTATTTTCTTAACTATTGTGATCGTATTCGAAAGTATGGCACATAATTTCTCAAACGAAGAACTCTTGGATATGATACTGGCATACGGGGAATCACATCAAAATTCAGTCACTGCAGCTCATCTTTAAAATGTAAACTTGGTATTGGTTGGTAAACTTGGTACTCAATATAAGTAACGGTTTTCAAGCAAAATGATGAAATCGGGTCATTTTTGGCGATTTTAAAAGGATATAACTCCCTTATTTGCGATTCGATTCTGATCAAATTTTCAGGGTACATTTAGAAAAATCCATTCTAAAAGATCATTGCAATCATATAAAAAAAATTCTACCACACAAAAAATTTCCAAAACAGAAGTTTTTTAAGGCTCTGAAGAGCACTCTAAAAATTAAATTTTCAAAAATTACTCGAACACGTAAATTGAGTTTTGATTTGAATTTTCATTATACAAAATTTGAACAAAAGCAATCGAAAATTACGGATAACAAAATTTTTCTTTCACGGGTACTATTTTTATTGCCAATAGTATATACAGAGTGTATCAGAATCGTTCTGCCAACTGCATACTGTAGGTTCTCGTGACCGAAATGAGGTATAAAGTTTATATAAACAAATATCTAATTGGCCTTTACTTTCGTGATACGGGGTGTTAAAGTTTATGAAAACATTTTTTTATTTTTTAACTTCCAAACGGCTTAAAAGTTTTTAACCAAATTTCGTAAATTTATTTAGCATATGGGTAGGTATAATTCAACAAATTTAAACCATTCACCAGTGGCGGAGATATGGGTGTTATGTCTGTGGGATCCGCTTGTCAGACCGCTTAGTGTACATAGTTTGTAAATATCATGCTATAAGTGAGGATTAAGGATTAGGGCATGAAGGCGATTTACCCTTAAGGTACGCCCATGGTTGGCATTACCCGGTACCCTGGGTTTTTTCCACGATACTTTGTTGGCATGGGAAGTACAATGCTGGTTCCCTTTGGCGAGGTCTTCGCCAAGGGCTGGGTGCCAGATGTGGACGCAGCGGCTCCATGAGGAGGGCTGTCCCAATGCCTTTAAGTATTGTTTAGATGGTACGCCCATGGTTTACGACCATGGATGTTCATACTTAAGGCTAGGGAGAAAGCGGATCGCGCTCTTTTTCCTGGCTTCCTGGTGGACTGAAGACTCAAGGGTCGTGCCCGCGCTTTTTTACTCAGTTTTTTTTTAATCTAATATATTCATGTCATTAAGTTAACGTGGCTATCATTGAAAGATCCCTAATTATCCCTAAAACATAGTTGCCGAAGCTCCAATTAATAAACCCCTAGACAACCGAGAAAAACCTACATGTCTATTTTTAGTTATAAAAAATTGTAACACTCAGTATAATAATTCGTATAAAGTATCTACGATCCATTTTGAAAATTAACTCGCCTTCTGTGAATGTGAATACTATTCAGATATCACAAATACTTTGTTCAATTTATCTGGAGGGACTTTAGAAAAAATAAATATCTAAAGAAATACCAAATATTTTGTTGGGCGAGCCAAGTGGACGAATAATTTCGCTGCGCATTATAAATATGAAAGCATTATCATACCCCAAGATATGTTGATAAATATACTCACTTTGAAAAGTCTTGCACGTCTATGTCAATTACAAATATAAATTTATTATATCCCTAATAGTGTGGTTGGATATAATATAATTGGAAAATCACAATATCACGAAATTAGAATGGCCGGCGATGACACCTGGCACAGCACTGGCCCAAGCATTAATTTTTACCTACATAATACAGGGTGTTTCAGAATAGTATGTCATAAATTTAAGGGGCGATTCTATGAGTGATTTTGAGAAAGAAAGTTTATATGAACCTAGGTCCGTTTTTGCTTTCTGTCTGAAATACAGGGTTTTAAAGTTTGTTATATTTTTTGTTTTTTTTTTTAAAAGTCCGGACCTGTATTAAATATTTTTATCAAACTTGGTGAGCGTAAGTTAAGTGTAGAAACACACCTTTTAAGAAAAAACGAATTTAAATATTTTATAATAATTTTAAAATCCAGTTTTCAATAAAGTAAAAAATTACAGATATTCTTTTCAAATTTTTTTGCATGAAAACTCTTGATATTACGGAAAAAATTCAAAAGACCATTTTTTTAACAAAAAGAACTAGAATTAAGAAAATGATTTTTATTTTTTGAAGAAACAGCGGCGTAACATATGTTCCGTATTTAATATTATTTATTTATGTTATAATGTATCGATACAAATTATATGCTCGGTATTATATACAAATGTAATATTCATATTTTCATTATTTTATTGTAATGCTCAATAAAATACTTAATACTCAGTAAATATACTTAATGCTTAGTAAAATTTGCAAAATTAACTGTTGATAAATTAAACTCGCAGAAAAATACTACACGCCTAGTATAAATCATAAATGTTTCAAACTAAATAGTAAACGCGCAGTATACAAATTAAATGTTGAGTACAAATAGGTATCACATGATTAATAAATGTAAACAACAATATTTATTGATTATAAACTAGTTAAGTGTCTAAAAATAAAGCAATTAATAAAAAACAAATATGTAATAAAAAAAATAGTAATACCGAGGTACAAAAAGTAAATAAGTTACAAGTTATAACACAAAAATAAAATAGAAAAATGCACAAAACAAACTTAAATTGGTAATTGCTGGAGCTAGCTTTTTAATCAAATCTGCAACAATGAAAAAATGTTGCTCCATATATTACGTTTCAAATACTTATGTAAAAAACATATCTATTATATTAAAAGTGCCCGTTTTGATGTCGACGGTCAGCCTCGACGCCTTTTCACTCCAATTGGTATAGCTTTCGCTTCAAAAGGAACAGTCGCATGTTCGAGTCGTAATGGCTATGCCTAAAATGTGTTTACTAATTTTTTCCTTAAAAAATTCTGGACAGTCACACTCTCTTTACATCCATTTATGGTGATCTTGTGGAATAATTACAGTCCACATGTTAAATATGACAGCCTGGTACTCTTCAAAACTATGAAAATTCTTAGTATTTGATTTTTCTAAATCATTGTTGTTGATCTCTGCAACACCTTTTGAGGAAATTACATATATTTTACCATCACTGCTATGTTCTGATGGAATTGTTATTTCCTCCTTTGTTCATTGATATGATTTAGTTCACAAATTCAAATTTAGAACAGGCTCACAATGAAATTCCTTTGCGCATGCTGTATAAGCAAATGACCAGTTATGTATGTATTCTTTTAAAATTATTGAAAAACGAGATATTGGAAGTCTTTCTTTTCTTCTCATCAGTTTTCTCATCTTTTATTACCCTATTGAAAGTCTCTTTGTACTTGAACTTAATTTGTCAACACCTTCGAAGCAGTTTCTATTGGAGTTAAGCCATTCACTTCGAAAGTATTCCACAAATTTTGGACATATTCTTTTCCACTTAGAAATAAACAAACAGGACGCTTTATCGAAATCCTTATCGTTTTTTCTCAGTTGCAGAAGATCAATATCTTCTAGAATTTTGATTGCATTTTTATTTGATCTTATAAGTTTATCTGCTTTCTTTTGACAATTTTTCTTCACGTGACCCCAGCACATCTGTATTTCGGTTTCTCTGCCAAATACATGTTTGAAAGCATTTTTAATGTTTGAAGCAGTGTCACACACAAGGATACTTGGGTTAATGATTTCATTAAATATTTTCTCAACACCATTTTTTAGGGAGTTGAATGAAAATATAAAATCTTCAGTCTGTTCGTTGGTACAAACTACCAATCCAAACATATGAAACATACGGTTTCTGTCTGTTGTTCCTAAAATTAATACCGGAAAACCTCACTAAATTAATTTATATGTAGCATCGGTATGAACATGTCTAATATTAATAGATAATTTCAACACATTTTTGGAAGTCATAAAGAAACGAAAACAAGGAGTTTCTTCATAAAATACGTGAAATGATGATATGAAAGTCTCATCAACATTTTCAGGTGCTTATAAGTTATCGATACAAAATTTTTCCAATTCTTCAAGACTTATTGAACTAGGCCCATATTTGGATTTTCTTATTGGCGCCACATAATTATCTAATTCCTTCTTCTTTGGCAAAGTGAATTGTTTTTTCGGTAGGATTTCCATAATTTTTTTTGGCTTTATTTTTGAATCATAATCGAAAAGACCTTTAATTTCAGATTTTATTTCGTTGCTCATTTTACTTTTAACTTTGGGAGAAATTTCGTTACAAGTATAAGCAAGTTCAGATCTAAATAAAATTACTTCATTATTAGTTGAAGAATAATGCATAACTTCACACCAACGTCACACTGCTGACCTCGATATTTAACTGTGTTGCATCTAAATATTTCATTGATATTTCCATCAGTCTTTGTATTCTTGTAATGAAAGTTCCAGAGATTTTCATTTTTCACTGCTGCTAATGCCGAGATTTTCTCCTTAAAAATTTGCTCCCTTTCCACGATTTGTTTGTTTTCTTTCGTCTTTACTGTCATTTCTGTTTCGCTTAAACTCTCTGTGTCACTTGCATATTTGGGTATTTCTTGGTTTTGGTCTATCATAATTTAAATACACTAAATCTAGGTAGCTAACCGCACGAAACCATCAAAACACACTGAACTTTTTATGTTATGTTCAAGAAAACATGGTATTGTACTGTTTGTTAATACATAATTAATGGACGAAATTTTAATAAACATCGGGCACAGGTTTCTGAGTAAATTCATTATTTTACCGTCCAAGATTATACAAAATACTGGGAAGTTCATATATTAAATACTGTGCATTCAGCATTTTTACTGAGCAGTTAGTATTTTTTACTAAGAAAAATGCCATATAATACCGAGCAGTTTATTACTAACCATAATGTATCCTGATGCCACGCCTATGCGTATCGTAAGCCGTAGTATTGTTCACATCAGTGACTGGGTTTTTCCAATTATTAGGGATAGATGGTTTATCTATTAGAACCAAATGTCTGAATACATATTTCACAAATCAAAGAAATCTCTGTAATAAACTTTGTCGCCGATTTTTGCACGAAGTAGAGTTTAGGCACGTTCACAATTGCTTTACCTACTACCCTCCAATAAAACCTCAATTATGTAGTTAAGATTGTAAAATAGGTCTAGGAAATATGGCGACGATGGCCTCCTAGCTTGGGCACGCCTGTGTGTGTTCTCTAGAATTTTTAGTATTTAAGTTGTACAGAGATTGGACTCTCTCAATTGGACCCCGTTATGCAACAAGGATCTAACCGACACAATTTTAAAAAATTAGTTATTTATTAAAATAGTATTGAAAACTATTCTCAATACTATTTTAATAAATAACTCATTTTTTAAAATTCTGTCGGTTGGATCTTTATTGCATAACGGGGTCCAATTATTCCTCTTGATTCTAAGTGAATCAGAGATGGATGGTATTGAAGAGAAAATATAACCTATTAAGAGATACCATCTTCATTTTCATTTTCATAATTATAATAAGTAATTAACAATATATTTTTCACAAGAAATAATCAGGGTCATGTGTTTGGTGGCGCCACTATTTAAATTTAAAAATTCATTTTTCACTTAACAGATGTGTTTGTATACTTAACCTACGCCCACCAAGTTTGATAAAAATATTTAATGCAGGTCCGGACTTATTAAAAAAAAACAAAAAAATATAGCAAATTTTAACATCCTGTATGTCAGACAGAAAGCGAAAATGGATCTAGGTTCATATAAACTTTTTTCTCAAAATCACTCATAGAATCACTCCTTAAATTTATGAGATACTATTTTGAAACACCCTGTATAATATTTTCCCAGACCCTCCACCCTTTTGTAAATTCTTTGGTAATACAGTTCCTCTTTATACACCTGTACCATTCAACAATACTCGGTAGCCTGTCAATATTTCTGGTTTAAAAAACAAAATTATTCCTCTTGTAAATTTTAATAAAGCTATATGTCACTGCTCCAACGAGGGCCTCAGAAGGAACGACATGTTACCTAATTGTGATATCAAATATAAGTTTTCATCATGATATACTAAAAAATACTTTAAAAGAGGAAATTTAGGTAATTTGTTGTATTACTGTTACACTTACGTTACAAGATTATATGTACAGTAAGTGTTTTGTTGATGTTATAAAAATTTCATTTTAATATTAATAAATAAATATTACAATGAATCCTGAACAAAAGTTAAAAATTTACAAACTAGTCGAGAACGAAGTGTTCTATAACAAACAAAAAATAAGACGTAAATATAACATTTCTAGAGCGAATGTATTACGAATTTATAATTGAATATATGATGAAAAATCATGGACTAAAAAATCCTATAACTAAATTGAAAGAGAAATGTGAAAACGTTACTACTCAAATGCAACAAATGCGTAATAATATGGATACTTCGTATCTTAGGAGGTCGCAACGACCTCGTGCTGAAGTGCAAACAAAATGTGATATTAATGATACTGTCATTAACAGTAACGAAAAGATGGTGAAAGGCAAAAAAAGTGAACGATTGAGTGAAGCAACACAATCTAACGATAATAAAACTGCAAAACATAAATCTGAATTGTGTAACGCTATCTCGGCTAAAAGCCGTATCATAACAGAAAATGGACATGTACGTGATAAATTTATATACAGTTTAAATGAAAAATATATAAATGGTAATTTAACCAAAAAACAAGTTAAGGAAGAAATGAAACATTTCTAAATCAAACTACAAATGAGTTTGTATGCAACTAGACATCAAATATGTATATGTCAGAGATTTATTAGCTCTTAAGTTAGAATTGTACCATTAGAACCGATAATAGATGAGGGGCAGGCTGACAAAGCCATCTTGAAGATAAAGCATTGTCAAACGAGGTCACTACTACCGACATAATTAAGTGCCCACATGTGGGATTTGTCCACAAGAAACAGGGACTAGCAGGTACTTCCCTTGGATCTTAAGAACCACCCGATCGGGGAAAGTTAAGAAGAGAAAAAGAACAAGCAGTTAAGAGATAGAAGGGCAGAAGGGTGGTCGAGTAGTAGTGAATTCGTTTTGCCTTTCTATTTTTGCTTTCCAAAAATTATTATAACGTTAAACATGGAAAACGTCTCTAATATTACCCCGACATATACAATAAAAGGAAAATAAAATTTTTTAAAATGTTTTGCATATTGCACATAACATTAAACGGATCAACTTGGATATCATGAAAACCACTTAGAGCGTTACTTTTTTTCCCCGTAATCTACTCGCTTAGTAGTTCACCAATATGTTTTTTTTTTGGTGCGGAAATGCTTTGTTCAAAAGTTTGCTTTTCCACATTTATTTCAATACTTGACTCTCTTACGGGACCATGGAGCGAACAGGGGTGCTGGGTGAATTAAATAAAAATAAATTGAGGTAAGTTGAGGTAAGCTGAAGTAAGTTGAGGTAAGTTTAGGTAAATTTAGGTCCCTCCCAAGGTGTCTCCACCTTGACGTGGTGGGAGGGCTTGAGGGTCCCTGCGACCCCGGAAGTCACGCCGGTGGGTGCAGTCGTGCCGGACGGGTCCTGGAAGAGGGACCGGACAAAGAGAGATACACACATGACAAGAATATGGAAATGAAAAGTGAAGCAGAAAACAGAGTATCCCAGGCGGGTGATAATCCCGCCGCCGGCTCCGACCGGGTGAAAGCCCCGGTGGCCGGCGCTAGCCCCAAGGATTCTGGGGGGGCCAAGCTCGCTTGAAGTTCTTGAGGGGTGTGTACATGGAGAGGCACCAGTCGGAGCCCTCTATGTACGGAAGTTTCTCTGAGATACAGGAAAGGGGAATAATGACACAAACGGACACGGACACGACGGGACAGGATAGGGAGGGAAACAAAAAACGGAAAATAATGGACACTACAATGGGGACAGATTACATGGGGGACGCCTACAAAAAGAAAGAAATTGCGGAAGTTTTTGTTTTGATAGAGACTATTGATAGGGTGAGGACGTTAATAGGGGAACTTGAGGGGAAAATTGAAAAAAACACACAAAGGGATATTAAGGATATAACAAAAAAGTTGGCAAAACAGGGGGAGGTGTTTGGACGAGACATTATAAAAAATTGGCTTGGGAAGAACAAATACGAAAGGATTGAAACAATGACGCATGATGCAGACACACAAACAGAACAATTACGAACAGAAAAATCACAAATACAAAAACGGGAAATTGGTACACAAACGGGAGGGATAGAAAGGGTTGGCAATTATGAAGAGTTTTTGGGACAAGTAGATAGTAAATGGGAGGAAGGAAATTACAAAAACATGGAATTAAAAGTAGGAAATTTATTAGAAACAAAAAACAATGGTACAAAAGCAATTGTAATTGGGCCGGAAGAAAAAAATGGAATGATGCAAGATGAATTTATAAAAATGTATCCAGAACTTACGGAAATTAAGGAGAATATGGGGGTAATGGAGCAGGAATCTAGAATTAGAACAAAAGGGATGGTGAAGCCAATTTCGAAAAATTAGTTAAGTTGGAGTATGATGGGAGTGAGAGGGACTTGTTTGGAAGGATTTTGGAGCTGAAAGAGGAAACGGATAAGGATGAATGGGTGGAAATAAATGAATTGGAGGGGATGGCAACAGAGAGGCTGAGGAAAATGGTGGAGAGTATATTTTATGAAGCAAAAACAAAAATTACAATCTATATAAAAAAGGAGGCAAAAAAAGAAATAAAAGGGAAAAGAACATATGCCTTGATTTTGGACAAAAAACCTAGAGAAGAAATAGAGACCACGGTAGGTAGGATAAAAAGAACAATAGGAATGTGAGGAGCAAAGGAGGAGGTTAGGGGACTGAGGACGACAAGGGAGGGAAGAATCTTTGTGGAGATGGGTAGCAAGGAGAGGAGCGCCAAGGAAGTGAAAAGGAGGGTACAGGAAGAAATGGTAACCAAGGTCAGAATGGTGGGACCGAGAGCAAAAAGAATGGTTATATTTGTGAGGGGAATGGATATAACAGCGACAAGGGAGGAGGTGCGAAATGCAATAATGGAAAAGATACAAGGAATGGATGATGGGGAAATGACAGTGGGAAATATGGGAGGAAACCGGGGGGATACTCTGGCGGTGACGGTGGTAATGCCGGAGAAGTGGGGAAGGGAAATGATGAGGCAGCCGCGCCTTAGGGTGGGGTTCTCTGTGTGTGGGCTGGAGGAGAAGATGAGAGTGGGAAGGTGCGCGAGGTGTTGGGGATTAGAACACGACGAGAGGAGTTGTAAGGGAGAGGATAGGAGAGGGAACTGTTATGGATGCGGAGAGAAGGGATATGGGATGAAGGAGTGCCACAATGATGAGAAGTGCGTTAACTGCGAGAGGGCCACACACAGGACCGAATCAGGAGTGTGTGAGGAGTTTAAGAGGGCCCTAGCGAAGGCCAAGGAAGAGGAAAGGAGGAGGAGATTGGCGGCCCCACCCCCTGAAGGGGGAGGGGCGTAGCCGTGAATATACCCCCCCCCCCCCCCCCCCTGAAGTAATGCCGGAAGGCGGTTCCGGGGGGGATCCAGGGTGAAGAGGGGAGGTTTTTAGTGGGTAGGCGCCTTCCCTTCAAGGGGGTGAATCCCACATAACCCGGTCGCCAGACCACCAGGCCGGGTACCTATGAAGGTTTTCCTTCCCTATACAAAAAAAAAAAAGGTTAGTTCAGGTTCCAGGGGGAGTTTTTGGTCTCCTACCTGGCGCGTCCCCCGGGTGGCGGATTGGGGAATGCCCTCTGAATAGGAGGGTACCGGCGGTAAAACCCCGGCGCGGACCAAAACCAAAAGAAAGGAAAACTCTATGAAAAAAGGGAAACAAGAAAATATAAAGTTACCGCTACAGGGGAAATCGGAAGCCCCAGAGCCTACTGGAGAGATGCTGGTGGATCAGGGCACCTCCGGTCGAAATGCGACTGAAACGAACAGATGTCCCGTGGTAGACTCCCAGGCCCGGGATAAACTGAATAGTACTGGAAGTGAAAAGGCAAAGGAGGAAAAGTATATATTTCAGGAACCAAGCGTAATAAGTATAACAAAAGGCATAGTAAGAAAATCAGGGATGACAGAAATCGACAGAATAAAAGATAAATTTGGAAGACAAAGGTCAATGAGTATACAGGAAACAAAAAAACGGAAAGTTACTGACTTAGATACTAGTGTAAATACTACAGACGAATAGGAAAACGAACTACTGATATATAAAAAAAAAGAAAATATTGATGCATTTATATTGACAGAAGCTTTAGAAACAACAAAAAAATTAGTAAAGGAAATGGAAAACTATATTGAACAAAATACGAAAAGAGAGATAAAAGAAATATTTCTCGAAACTAAAAACACAAATGGCAGTAAAAACGTTGTAAAATGGCTGGAAGAAAACAAATATGATAAATATGAGAAGTTAGTTTTTGATGCGGACACACTAACAAACAACCCAAATATGATAGAGGTAGGGACACAGACTATGATGGAAGGTAAAATACAAGAAATAGAAAACACAAATAAATATGAGGACTTCCAAAATGTGGTAGATGAAAACTGGGCAGAAGAAATGTATACAAATACGGAATTTAAAGAGGGTAATCCTACAGAAGCTGAACAGGGACTGGTAAAAATAGTAATGGTGAGGGAGATAGATAAGGAATGGACAACAGAAGTTTTAAAACAATATTGGTCAAAATACCCGGAAATAAGGAATATTGAGGAGGAAGTAAGTGTTATGAGACAAATTTATGAAATCAAAGGGAAAAGAAATCAGATAATAAATAAAATAATTAAGGTTAGATATAAAACGACCAGAGAGGACCTGTTCTATAAAATATGCCAGGTGAAGGAAAGTAGTGAGGAAGAAGAATGCTTAATATTTCATGAAATACAAGGCATAGATGCAGAAGCCCTACGGAAGATGATAGAAATAATACTTCACGGCACGAAGATAACTGCAAAAATATATAGAAAGGAAGGAACACAAAAATTAGGCAAACAAAGAGAAAAAAAAACATATGCGCTAGTAGTAGAAAGTAAGGGAAAAAATTATCAAGAAATTATGGAAGTTGTTAAAGAAAAGCTGAAAGATAAGGAAAACAAAGCAATTAGAGGAATGAGAAAAACTAGAGATGGCAAAGTACTGATAACAATGGACAAAAACGACAGGGAAAGGAAAAAAGTACAAGAGGCATTAGATGAAATAGAAGAAGGGAAAATAAGAATCGTGGGAAACAAAAATACTACTCAAGTCATATACGTAAAGGGTATGGATATATTTACTGATCAAGATGATGTTAAAAAAGCAATAAAAAATGAAATACGGGATATACAGGAAGACGAATTTAAGTTAAGCGCGTTGCGACCCATGATAAATGGAACGCAGGCGGTGACAATTTATACAACAAACGAAATTGCAGACAGACTACAGAAAATAAAATATATAAAAATAGGGATGGTAAGAGCGGGGATATATAAAAGAATAGAGGTGATGAAATGTAGTAAATGTTGGAGATATGAGCATACGGAAACGAATTGTAATGGGGATGATATGAGAAATTGCTGTTATAAGTGTGGGGCGAGTGGGCATCTTGTAAAAAATTGTGAAAACATAGAGCACTGTCCATTATGTGACGAGGCTGGGCACAGAGCGGGCACTGGTAAATGTGGGCAATTTAGAAGAGCGTTAGAAAACTCTAGGAAAGTAGAAAAAAATAATAAAACGGGGAATGCGGAAAGAAAAGAAGGGTGGGAAGAGGAGAAGGAAGGGTTTCAAAAAAATACAAAATGTTAAAAATAATACAAATAAATGTCAATTGCAGTAAGCCTGCCCAGGACCTGGCGGAGAATACTGGAATTGAAAATAAAGCGGATATAATCTTAATGTCGGAGCCACATATTAAATCAATCAAGGAAAATTCAACATGGTATGTAGGAAAACAAACAAAAACTGCAATAAAAATATTAAACAAACAATTGGTAATAAAAGAAAAAGGGGAGGGGAATGGATTTGTATGGGTTAAACTGGAAATAGGATACGTAGTCAACTGTTATAAGACACCGAACTGTACAATGGAAGAATATGAGACCTACTTGACAGAGCTACAAATGCAGATAGGGAACTGGACAGGTGATAGGATTGTGGGGGGGGATTTTAACGCAAAGAATAGTATATGGGGATCGGCGGGTACGAACGAGAGGGGAAGACTATTGATGGAGTGGGCAATGGCAATGGACCTCGTGCCGTTGAACAAGGGAAACACACCTACATGGGTTAGGGCAGGGATGAAATCTGTGATCGACGTGACGTTCGGGGATGGAAACATGTTGGCGTGCACTGAGTGGAGAGTGTTGAATGAGGAATCTTTGAGTCACCATAGATATGTGATCTGTGAATATAAAAAGGAACAAAACGCACAGGAAAATAAAATGGAATATTACACAAAATATGGTGCCATAAATAAAGATAAATTCATAAAAGAAATACAAAATATAAACAAAGAAATAGTACAAACACCAAAACAATTAACCGAAATAATACATAACATAGCTGCGGGATGTATACCTAAGTATATAAATAAAATAGGGTGGAAACCGAAATATTGGTGGAACAAAGATATTGGAAAACAAAGAAAACTGTGTCTGGCTTCAAGAAGAAAATTAGTGAGAGCAGGAAAGGTAAAAGAGGTGAGACCGGAAATTGCAAGGGAATTACAGGAAGAATATAAAACAAACAAGAATATATTAAAATCTATGATACAAAAATCTAAAAAAGAAAAATGGAATAAAATCTGTGAAGAACTGAAAAATGACCTATGGGGTTTGGGATACCAAATAATAACAAACAAGCTTCCTAAAATAAAACAAAAACTAGATCCAGACTTTACAGGAAAAGTGATTGAATATCTGTTCCCCGAGGAGCAAAAATGGGTTTTTAGAAAGAAAGAAACTAACAATAAAATACCTAAACCATTTAGTGAAGAGGAAATAAACAAAACACTTGCGCAGATGAAAAATAAAAAAGCCTCTGGGATCGACGGAATAACAACAGAAATGGTGAAAATAATAGGTAGAAATAGAATGGATATACTGAAAAAAATAATGAACGGAGAAATGGCAAAGAATGAATTTTGTGAAGAATGGAAAACAGCAAAACTAATACTCATACCAAAGAAGGGAAAACAAATTGATCAACCTGGAAGTTATAGACCATTGTGCATCATAAATACACTTGGAAAATTATATGAAAAACTAATAGCAACAAGACTTAATAAGGAAATGGAAGAAAAAAAGGTTATAACAGAACAACAATATGGTTTTCGCAGGGGCAAATCAACGGTGACAGCACTAGAAAAAATAATGGAAATAACAGAAAGGGAAAAAGCAAAATCTAAGAAATATAGAAATTTTGTACTACTGGTTACGATAGATATAAAAAATGCCTTTAATTCGGTCTCCTGGAAAATAATCATAAGAATACTTGAAGAAAGTGGAATATCTGAATACCTGGTAAACGTAATTAAATCATACTTAACTAATAGAAGTATTGTATATGGGGAGGGAAAAAACAGGAAAAGAAAAACACTCTCTTGTGGAGTCCCGCAGGGATCAGTGTTGGGACCATATTTGTGGAATGCTGTGTATGACGGTGTGCTGAAATTGATTTTACCATTTGGAGTGCAGGCTATTGCTTATGCCGACGACTTAGCGATTGTGGTTGTGGCAAGGAGTGAAATGGAAATAAAGGAGAATACTGAAAAAACCCTAAAAATGGTAGGAAGGTGAATGGTGGAAAATAAATTAGAGATAGAACCTACAAAAACAGAAGCAATTTTATTGATTGGGAAAAAAAAAGTCAAGAATTTTAAAATAAAACATGACGGACACGAAATACAAATGAAACAAAAAATAAAATATTTAGGGGTGACTCTAGATCAGAAATTAACTTTTAACTCACATATAGAGGGGGCGATAGAGAAGGCGGAAAGGACTGTTGCTGCGCTGGGGAGGATAATGCCTAGAATGGGGGGTATGAATGATGGCAAAAGGCGGATAGTGGCTATGGTGTCGGAGTCGGTGATATTGTACGCAGTTCCCATATGGGGAAAGGAACTAAAACATAAAAGGGCAAGGGACAAATTAATAAAAATACAACGGAAAATGGCACTCTTAGTCAGCAGGGGATATAGAACGGCGTCAACACTGTCGATACAGGTGGTTGGGGGGCTAATACCTTTAGATTTGTTGGTGATGGAAAGGGATGAGGTGTGGAGAGAAGGCAGGGAGAAGATATCAGATGTGAGAGAAAAAACTATGGAGAGGTGGCAGCAGAGATGGTCGGACATGGGGAGCCAGTGGACTAAAACTCTGATTCCGGTGGTGCGAGCGTGGGTGGAAAGAAAGCATGGGCAAAACAGTTTTCATCTGACACAGTTTCTGACGGGGCATGGGTGTTATCGGTCATATCTAAAAAGAATAGGAAAAATAGAAAACGAAAAATGCAAATACTGTAATGGAGAAAAGGATGATGTTAAACACACCTTCTTTGAATGCGAGAAGTGGCAAAATAAAAGGGAAATTCTCAACGGTAAAATAAAACTAAAATTGACGCCAGCGAATATAGTGGGAAAAATGACTGAGACTAAGGAGAATTTTGAGCTGATTGCAGGGTACATAGATGAGATTTTGACTGAAAAGGAGAGGGATGAGAGAGATGAGGAGGGTAGGAGAGTGAGATAGAGAAAGGAATAGTGAAAGTGAAGCAAGCAAGAAATGGAAAAGTACCACCCCTCCCTGAAGTAATGCTGTAAGGTGGTTCCGGGGGGGATCGAGGGTGAAGAGAGGAGGGTTTTTAGTGGGTAGGCGTCCCCCTCAGGGACGAATCCCACACTACCCGGTCGCCAAACAACAGACCGGGTGTCTTTAGAAGATTTTTCCCCCCCTCTATAAAAAAAAAAAAAAAAAAAAAAGAAAAAAAAAAGTTAGTTTAGGTTAGTTCCCTCCCGAAGTGTCTCCACCTTGGCGTGGTGGGAGGGCTTGAGGGTTCCTGCGACCCCAGGAGCTATGCCGGTGGGTGCAACCGTGCCGGACGGGTCCTGGGAGAGGGACTGGACAAAGAGAGACACAAAAAAACAAATAATAAAAAAAATAAGAAGACAATTATGCGACATGGACAAGGAAAAACAAGAAACATTTACGGTGCAGGGGGGGGATACCCCAGTACCGGTCGGTGTTGGCAGTGGTAGTGCAGGCTGTCCCCGACCGTCAGCAAGCGTCTGTACAGCATCTATGGTAGGAAACCAGGCTGGGATGCAGGAAAGAACTACTGGAATGATGACACCTGGAAGGAGGGGTTTTGGAACCTCTCCTACCAAAGTCTGGTCTACTTTTGTGGACGGGAATAAAAGTGGGAATCGTATACCTAAAACACCGAGAAACGTGGTAGAATTAGACCTTACATGGAACGAAGAAGAAGGTATATCTCAATCAACAAAAAAAAGGAAGTATGAAAGTCAAGAAAAAGAAGACAGAGTGACAGAACAAGACTTAGAAGATCAAAAAACACGAGCGTTAATTAAAAAGGCATTAGAACTTATTACTATTTTGAACAGAGACACTAACAAAGCACAGAACATAATGCGAGAAAATCCAAACACAAAAAGAGAACTCAAGGAACAAATAAACAAAATAACTAGTATTTCAAGTCAATTGACAACACAAGCCATGGGGAAAGCACTAGAGGAAAAAATGGATAGGAAAAATATAATGAGAATACAAATTGGTCAAACAGAAAAAACTTATCTAACTACAGAAACGCAAACAGACTTCTCTAGAAATAAACTAAACTCAATATTGAAAAAAGAACAACTAAATATGATTAATGATTATAAGGACTTTAGATATATTAAGGATATGGAATGGAACGAAAACCTAATGAAAAATGTAAAAACAATGGAGGGAAATCCAGTAAACGCTCGAACAGAAAGATTAAGATTATTGATTGAATGCAATAATGAAGAAGATAATAAAGGAAACACAATACAAAATATATATAAAAACAGATACCAGGAACTAAATGAACTAAAGGAACCTCTAGAAATATTAGAAAATAGTACGAAAATAAAGAGAAACGAGGAGGAACAAATCATAACAAAACGTATCATAAAAATCATAGTAAATAATTATGAGGAAGATCTTTGGCAAAAAATGCAGAAGGTAAAAGAAATAGCGACGCAAAGCAATGAAGAGAAAATAATAGTACACCAGATATCTCAATTAAAAATTGGAGAACAAAAGAAAATGATACAAGCAATTTTTGAAGGAACCATAGAAATATCATCATAGGACATCAATAGAAATAAACAAAGCATTTGTTTTTGTTTCCATGACAACATGTAGCTGGTTAACTTGATCAAAATTAAAAAAATGACACTGGACGTCACCGGACATCGCGTAAAATTTGCGTATGGTGACGTAACCGATGCGACTTTTCAAATACAAATTTAGATGTAAAAAAGGGGCAATTTTCGGCAGCTCAGAAACGGTTGAGTTTAAAGATAGGGTAATGTTAACAAAAGTTGTAGGTTTTTGGATTCTGAACACGATGCCGTCGAGAAAAGTATGGCATTCTATTTGAAATAAGCAAGTTATTGAGGATTGAAGTCGTGCAACTTCGGAGGCCTATTTCGAGGGTTATGGAAAACTTTTATTAAACTAAAACATGTCAAAACGTAGCTTATTATGTCGCCTTGGAGCCTCATAAGATCGATTCCAAAATTCGCAACGGTTAGGGAACAGCATTGATTTCCGTGAGACCTTGCAGCTATCAAAATTTTCGAATTTTCACAAATAACTCGAAAATGGTAAATTTTTTATATAAGACCTATTTCATAAACTAGCCATAAAATTTGACGATAAATCCGAAAATGGCAAAAAAATTGGGGGGTTCCATTTGAAAAAAAATAATTTGGTACTACCACACTTTTATGACAGACCCTGTACATTTGAAAATAATTTAAAAATGCGTGCCTTTTATTCCCCAAAAACTTTACTAAGACACATTTCCTTCCAAAATGTATATTTACTGAGATATCGCACTTTGACGCACTAATGAGCAACCCTGTATAAATAGAGATTCAAATACAAATAGAAGTAGGGACATGGATAGATACATAAATACGAATGAAAATATAAATATAAATATTTTACAGATTAATGTAGGGAGAGATAAGAAAGCCCAAGAGGTACTGTACGATACAGCCAGAAGGAACAGTATAGATATTACAACAATCAGTGAACCCAACAAAAAAATGACCAAGACAAAGAAATGAATAACAGATGAAAATACAGATACCGCGATTATAATAAATAATAAAGAACTAAATATCTATAGTACCGGAAACTGCAGAGGAGCATGTTGGATCGAACTGGAGGAAGTAATAATATACAGCACTTATTTGTCTCCAAATATTCCAATAGAAGAATATGAACAAATTTTAGACGCAATCTCAGATAGCTTAGACAAACAAAATAAACCAAAATTAATTGGAGGAGATTTTAACGCAAAGTCCTATCTATGGAATGAAAAAAGAGAAGATCAACACGGAAGAATAGTGGCAGATTGGATGGCGCAACATAACCTAATAATAGCAAATAAGGGAGAAACAAGCACATTCTCTAAAGGAGCATCAGAATCTATAATAGATCTAACAATGATTTCAGACGATATAGCGAATAAAATAGAAAAATGGAGAGTATTGGAAGAGGAGAGTCTGAGCCTACATAAGTATTTAATATACGAATTGAAAACTATAAAATGTAAAATAGTAAATAATGAAAGGTCCTGCAGAGGATGGAAAACCAAAAATATAAACAAGGACAAATTAATAGAAAATTTCAAAGAATTAATAACTGAAGCAAAGAAAAATAATAGAATAAATCCAGAAAATATAACAAAAATGATAACAGAGGCATGTGATAGGAGTTTGAGAAAAAGAGGGAACACCAAAAACAAAATACCAATATACTGGTGGAATGAAACAATAGCAAGGGCAAGGAAAGTATGTCTGGAAAAGAAACGAAAATTGACAAGAAGTAATAAAAAAAAAGTTAGCAGGGAAAATGAAAAATTAATTAATCAAAATGAATATAAGGCAGCAAGAAAAAAACTTAAAACAGAAATTCAAGAAGCTAAAAAAAGAAGTTGGAATGACATTATCAAGAAACTAGAAAATGACATCTGGGGACAAGCGTATAGAATCGTAGCCAGACAAAACAGATCCAATCCACAGTATAGGTTACCAGATGAAGTGCAAATAAAAGAAGCAAAAAGACTATTCATTGAAAGGGGTCAACCAGAATGGGAACGAATATACATAAACGAAGAGGAAATACAACCTTTTGAATGGGACGAAATAAAAAAGGCAATTGGGAAACTCAAAAATAAAAAAGCACCAGGGCCGGACAACATAACGACAGAAATCTTAAAACCATTGATGGAGGAAGAGATGGATACGTTTAAGGAAATTTTCAGTCAAATTATAAAAACAGGAAAGATACCGAAATCATGGAAAGAAAGTCAGCTACTATTAATAGAAAAAGGAAAGAAACAGACGGAAAAAAGACCATCCTACCGACCCATATCGCTGGTAAACGTAATCGATAAAGTATTAGAACACTTATTATTGGAAAGACTAAAAAAGAGATGATAAACAGAAAAGATATACACGAAAATCAATATGGGTATCGGAAAGGAAGATCTACAATTGACGCGGTAAAGAACATAGTAAGCACGGTGGATAAAATTAAACAGAGATCTTACAAAAAAAGGAAAATATGTATATTAATAACATTCGATGTTCAAAACGCGTTTAATTCAGCGACATGGGAGGGTATAATAAAAAAACTAAAAAAAAGAGACGTCAGTAGTTACATGTTGAGAATGATACAAAATTATCTGAATGATCGAAATATTCGGGAAGGCAGAGCAGAGGAGATGAAAATGACGTGTGGGGTTCCCCAAGGATCTGTACTGGGTCCATTTCTCTGGAATGTGTATTATGATGACGTCTTAAGAATCGAAGATAATCCTGATATAAAAATGGTAGGCTATGCTGATGATCTAGCTGTAAGTATAACGGGCAATGATGAGAATGACATAAGAATGAAAATATTAACAATAGTAACAAAAATAAAAGACTGGATGGAGATACACAATTTAAAACTAGCAGCAGAAAAAACAGAAGCTGTATTCTTGGTCACGAAAAGGAAACTTAAAGAAATAACATTTAAAATTGACGACTCTAACATAACAACAAAAAATTCAATAAAATATTTAGGAATATATCTAGATAAAAATTTAAGATTTAACCCTCCATTAGTCGCTATGGGTCTGACAGACCCATAGTGTTTTTATTTGCTAATTGTTGGAAAACTATTGGAGCCACATTATTGTCGCTTCGTGACATCTCAAAGGGATATTTTAAGAATAGTTTACATTAGTTTTATGCCCTGGTAAGTGTTTTATTGCGCTATAAATTCTTGAGATGTGTTGATCGGCGCCGTCTTGGGGGTGCCATACCCATTTCTACTAGCCGCGTTACAGTTGTACGAAGTCCTTTGGTCGAGAGTTCTTTGTTTTGTTCGCTTATTTTAGTTAAATTTGTGTTAGTGTTTACAAAGATGGACAATAAACGTTTCAATTTGAATAGCACTGATGATATTGAAGAACTAAATCGTCTGGTGTTTGAAGAAATGGAGAAAAGCGTAACCATTGCCGACGAAAATTTTGACGAATCAGATGATTCAGAAATGGAAGATTATGTTGAAGAGAGGCTTGTAGATTCTGATACTGATCACGAAATTGACAGTCAAGAAGAAGGTGATGAAGAGGATTCTGACTGAGACGCTGATTATTATTCTGGTAAGTCAATATTTTATTGTAACAAGTTCGGTAACTCATCAAAAGACATTTAGCTAGAGACGGTACAAAGTGGAGAAAAAGAGCTTGGAAACAGACTCAAACACGACTCCATAACGTTTTGGTAAAATTGCCTGGCGTCGTCGGAACACAAGCAAAATGTGCCAACACTGAACTGGATTGTTGGAAGCTATTTTTTGACAATAACATACTTGCTATTATTGTCGAAAACACCAATATATACAGGGTGTAACATAAGTGATGACTTTAATTTTAAGGAGTGATTCCTTGTCATATTTTAAGCAAAAATGTTCATATAAACATATGTCCTAACGTGCATCACTTTCGAGATACAGGGTGTTAAAGTTGAAAAAATAAATTGCGTTTTATTTAATAGTTTTCGACTGCTTCGAAATAATTTCATGAAATTTCGTATACAGGGGTTTATTGGGATAAAAAATTCAAATTTATAGTCGATTTAGCTGTATTTTCTAGAGGGCGCCACCAGCAACGATTTCGACCCCCTGAAATCGTTGCAACTTTTTTGTGCTACCCTGTGTGCCATTTTGGAATAGAAAAATCGATTCTCTCATCTTTTCTGCTTAAAAAAGGTACACTTTATTGCAGTCGCTACGAGCAACGATTTATGAGAAAAATGCATTTAAAGTTGATGATGCATGCACATTTTCGGAGGGTCAAAATAGCTTTTCTGCCTTACCAAATTAAACAATAATTGTTACAATGCAATTTTTAATTATTAAAAATACAACTTTCTTGTCCTTTGACTTCTTTTTGCAACTCACTTGATTTTTGTGAAAATGAATAAAAGGTTTAGAACATCTAAGAAATTCTTATTGGTATTTTTAAGATTTAAAATGAAAACAAGTTTTTTTTGTGGAATAAAAAAAAATCCTGTGATAAGGAAATTCCGATAATTTTTCCCATTAAAATTTACAAGATACGGTCAGTTGAAAATCGTTTAATGTGCAGATAACTATGAATAACGTTGAATTAGCTGAAATACATTTCATTTATGGGCTTGCAGATGGAAATGCTGCAGAAGCCCGTCGAATTTACCAGGAACGATTTCCTAATAAACCAATTCCATCAGAAAGAACTTTCATAAGACTCCATGCCAGATTGTGCGAAACCGGATCTTTAAATGTTCACGCTGAACGTCTTGGTAGACCGAGGACAATAATGACACCACAACTAGAGCAAGCAATCCTGCAAGAAGTGGAAAACAATCCGTCAATTAGTACGCGAAGATTATCTCTACAGTTTAACATCAGTCACCAAAGTGTTTGGTGGGTTTTGCACGCAAATTTACTTTATCCATACCACATTCAAAGGGTACAACCACTGTTGCCAAGAGATTTTCCTGCACGATTAGATTATTGTCGATGGTTTCTTCAAAAAACTATGCAGAATCCCAACTTTTCGTGTGAAATTCTATTCACAGATGAGGCAAGTTTTTCACGAGATGCCATCAGAAACTTTCACAATAATCATTTTTGGGACTATGAAAATCCCCATGCCATTGAAGAAAGTGGATTTCAGCAACAGTTTTCGGTGAATATCTGGGCTGGAGTTCTTGGTGATCATCTTATCGGACCGCATTTTCTTCCTCCTCGACTAAATGGTGAAACTTACAGACAGTTTCTTGATGAAACATTACCTGGTTTGTTAGAAGATGTACCACTAGCAACAAGAAATACCATGTGGTTTATGCACGATGGTGCACCTGCTCATTTCAGTCTTGCTGCTCGCCAACATCTTAATGACATTTTTGCTCAGCGATGGATAGGTCGGGGAGGACCTCAGCCATGGCCAGCACGATCTCCAGACCTGAATCCTCTGGACTATTTCTTTTGGGGATATCTAAAATCGCTTGTTTATGCAACGGTAGTTGTAGATGAAAATGATTTAAGAAACAGAATTGTAAATTATTGTAATGTCATACGCGACACTTCAGGAATTTTCGAACGAGTGCGACAGTCGATGAGAAGAAGACTAGATGCTTGAATTAACAGTCGCGGTTCTCATTTTGAGCATTTGATTTAAATAAAGCTATTTTGACCCTCCGAAAATGTGCATGCATCATCAACTTTAAATGCATTTTTCTCATAAATCGTTGCTCGTAGCGACTTCAATAAAGTGTACCTTTTTTAAGCAGAAAAGATGAGAGAATCGATTTTTCTATTCCAAAATGGCACACAGGGTAGCACAAAAAAGTTGCAACGATTTCAGGGGGTCGAAATCGTTGCTGGTGGCGCCCTCTAGAAAATACAGCTAAATCGACTATAAATTTGAATTTTTTATCCCAATAAACCCCTGTATACGAAATTTCATGAAATTATTTCGAAGCAGTCGAAAACTATTAAAGAAAACGCAATTTATTTTTTCAACTTTAACACCCTGTATCTCGAAAGTGATGCACGTTAGGACATATGTTTATATGAACATTTTTGCTTAAAATATGACAAGGAATCACTCCTTAAAATTAAAGTCATCACTTATGTTACACCCTGTATATCGACAGTATACGGAAAAAATTTGTAAGGGAACGAAATTGTAAACCAACCGATGTAATAAAAATGCAAGCTTTTTTTGCACTATTATATCTAGCAGGAGTATTCCGTGGAAATCATCAAAACATTTTGGATTTTTGGGCAATTGGTGGGCTAGGAATTGACCTTTTTAGAATGACTATGTCAGAAAGACGATTTCGTTTTCTTATAAGGAGCATTCGATTCGATGATAGATCTACACGAAGACAAAGGAAAGAAACTGACAAACTGGCAGCCATACGACAAATATTCACCCTATTCAACGAAAATTGCAAATCGCATTATGTTCTCGGTCAAAATGTAACTGTAGATGAAATGCTTCCTGCTTTTTGTGGACGTTGCGGCTTTCGACAGTATATACCGTCAAAACCTTCAAAATATGGTATAAAAATTTTTAGTTTATGCGATGCAAAACTATTTTATATCGCATTTATGGAGATATATTGCGGTCTACAACCAGAAGGACCGTTCAGAACAGATAATTCTTCCGAAAAAGTTGTCTTAAGACTTGCTGAATCAATTTATGGTAGTGGAAGAAACATTACGGCAGACAATTGGTTCAGGAGTCTGAAGCTAGTGAAAGCACTTGAAGAAAAAAAGCTATCGTACGTGGAAACTGTACGAAAAAACAGAAGAGAATTACCGCCGAATTTTATTACACCAAAAAGTCGCCTACAATATAGCAGTGTGTTTGGTTTTTCCAAAAACGAAACTCTTGTTTCTTATTGTTCAAAGAGAGGTAGAATAGTTGTGTTGCTATCAAGTCTACATGTTTCCTGTGAAGAAGTGGCCGATGATACTACGAAAAAACCCGAAATAATAGATTTTTACAATAGTACTAAATCGGGTGTGGATATTGCAGATAAACTCTGCGCCACATATAATGTGGCCAGATCTACCAAAAGGTGGCCAATGGTAATTTTCTATCACATGTTGAATGTGGCAGCGATTAACTCACGACTAATTTTTTTGGGGAATGGAAATGAGTATATTTTTCGCCGGGAATATATAAAAAAATAAGTTTTTAGTTTGTTGAAAGAACAACTAGAAAGAAGGTCACAAATTCCAAATTTGCCACCCGAATTAAAAATGTCATTAGCAAAATATAGGCCCGAAACGTCAGCTAGAGAGGAACAACCTCAAGCTGCCACACTAACAAGAAAAAGAAAACGATGTGAACCGTGCTATAAAGAAACACAAAAAGATGCAAAGACAAAGTATGTGTGCGAAAAATGTAATGTCTATTTGTGTTTGAGTCGACACGTAAGAACAATTTGTCAAAATTGTTTAGAAGAAGAAATTATAATACAAACAGAAGATAGTGAGTAATTTTAGTTTTTTTTAAGAAATATAGTTTTAAAAAAAGTACCTAAATAAATTTTAACTAGTTAAAACTGTTTTTTATTTTTCTTAATTTGTTTAAATATAGTTGTAAATTATGCTTTTTAAAGCACTGTGTATATCACAAACACGGAAGTTATCGTTGATCATTGGATTGTATTTTAAACGCATTACAATTACAAAAAATAAGATATTTATTAACACGGGTCTCTCAGACCCATAGCGACTAAGGACGTCTCATCAGCTGACGCGCCTAACGGAGGGTTAAAGAACATATAATGCAAAGTGTTAAAAAAGCAGAACAAACAGCGATGAGTTTAAGTCGAATTATGCCTAACTTGGAAGCACCAAAAAGTAGTAAAAGAAGAACTATAGCAACGACAATAAATTCAATAATTTTATACGGAGCATCAATATGGGAGGAGGCTTTAAAATTTGAGAGCAATAGGAAGCAACTTAGAAGTGTTCATAGAAGGGCAATATTGAGAGTGATCTCTGGGTATCGTACAATATCGTATGAGGCAGCAGCAGTAATTGGAGGAATGACCCCAATAATACTGCTTGCGAAGGAAAGAAAAAATACTTATAAAAAAACAAGGCTAGAAATTAAAGAAGAAAAAAAGGCTACAATAAGGACATGGCAAAAGGAATGGAGTAATTTTGAAAAAAAGGGAACGTGGACCAAAATTTTGATACCGGATTTGGAGCAATGGATAATTCGAAAACATGGAGAGGTGAATTACTATCTTACACAAATACTATCAGGACACGGATGTTTTAACAGTTATCTAAAAAAAATAGGAAAGGTAGAAAGTGCACAATGCGAATATTGTACGGAGGAAGATACAGCACATCATACGTTTTTCAAATGTCCCAAATGGAGTACAGAAAGAAGTATAGTGGAGGCACAAGTGGGGGAAGAATTAAATTCAAACAGCATGACGTCAATTATGATTAAAGACAAAAAAAACTGGGAGTTAATAAGTAGTCTGGCAAAAAGAATAATTATGGAGAAGGAACAAGACGAAAGAAAGAAAAAAGAAAAGGAAAAGGAAAGTAGCATACGGTAATAAAAGAAACACTAATAGGACGAAAAGTAATGTTTTAAAGTAGTTCAGTTCCCCCCCCCCCCTGAAGTAATGCTATGCGGCGGTTCCGGGGGGGATTCCGGGTGAAGAGAGGAGGGTTTTTAGTGGGTATTGCACAAGTTGCCGCCGAGTCCCACATACCCAGGTCCAATAATATCCGGCCAGCAGCGACCTGGGATGCGTAAAGGCATTTTCCCCCCTCTACAAAAAAAAAGTTCAGGTTAGTTCAGGTTAGTTCAGGTTCCCCCCGTGGTGTCTCCACCTTGTCGTGGTGGGGGGGCTTGAGGACTCCGCCTCCACTGTCCCTTCCTGCAGGATTCCTGCGGGGAGGGACGGGGGAGCTGGGGACTGAAAAAGAGAGACACACAGATGAAATAATGGAAAGTGAAACACATAACGAGGTACCTCAGGCGGGTAGTAATCCCGCCACCGGTTCCGACCGGGTGAAAGCCCCGGTGGCCGGTGCTGGCCCCAAGGATTCTGGGGGGGGCCAAGCTCACTGGAAATTTGCTAGAGGGGTTTACATGGAAAGGAGACAATCGGAGCCCTCTGTGTACGGGGGGGTGTACGATATACAGGGAAGGGGAATACATACAGGGACAGACACGGACATAACCATGCAAGACAGGGAGAGGGAGGGGAAAAAAAGAAACATTTTAGATACTTTTATTAGGGGAAACCACGGTGGGGAAGCATACAAAAAAAAGGAAAGTACCGAGGTATTTATTTTAACAGAAACTATTGAAAGGATGAGGATATTAATAGGGGAACTTGAGAACAAAATAGAAAAAAATACTCAAAGGGACATAAAAGAAATAAGTAGGAAATTAACAAAACAAAGTGAAGTGTTTGGACGGGACATAATAAAAAACTGGTTGATGAAAAATAAATATGAAAGGACAGAAACAATGACATTTGACATAGACATACAGACTGATGGGGAAATGAGGGAAACAAAGGATCAGGGAACACAAACGGGAAGTGAAGGGGAAATAATGACAGTAACGGGGAAAAAAGATTATGAGGACTGAACAAGTGGAATGATTCGGCTTTTATGAACACTGAAATTAAAACTGGGAACTCTTTGGAAACTGAAAATAATAATGTTAAAGTAGTTATGGTTGAAAAGGGGGATAAAGGAATGAAAAAAGGGGTGCAACCGGGTTTTAGGATGAGGTTTCCAGAGTTAGAGGAGGGTGGCGAAGGAGTGGAAGTGCTGGAACAGATAGTTAAAATTAAAACAGGGACAGGACAAAGACAAAAAGGACAGAAAGTGGTAAAGACAACGCTTACTGGGAGGGAGGAGGATCTATGGAACAATCTGGTGGAACTTAGGAAAGAAACAGAAGGAGAGGAGTGGGTGGTCATGCATGATATAGGATAAATGGATGTGGAAAGGATGAGGAGGATGGTGGAAGTGGTGTTTGGCGAAACAAAAACAAAAGTAACCATATTTACAGACAAAAATAAAGAAATAATGGGGAATAAAGAAGTAAATAAAAATAAAAAACAAACCTATGCATTGGTTGTAAATAGGGTACCCGGGGAACAATTGGAAAGGACGGTGAACAGAATTAAGGAATCAGTAAAGCATAGGGGGGAGAAAGAACAAATACAGAGTCTTAGAACAACGAGGGAAGGGAGAATTCTCATGGAAATGGGAAAGGGAGAGGAAGATGCGAGGGAGCTGAAAGAAGTAATAGAGAGGAGTATAATAACGAAGGTTACAGTGAAAGGACCACATAAAAAAGGGACGTAATACATACAAGAGGAATGGATGTTACGGCAACTAGGGATGAGGTGAGGAGAGCACTATTGAACAGAATGGAGGGACTTAAGGACTGGGAGTTCTCAGTGGGAGACATGAGAGAAAACAGGGCAAATACACAGGCGGTGACTGTAGTGATGGACGAGGAAAGGGTGAAGGCGCTGATGGACGACCCGTACCTGAGAGTGGGGTATAATAAGTGCAGGATGGAAATGAGAATGAAAGTGGGGAGATGCTACCGGTGCTGGGAGTTGGACCATGTAGCGAGAGACTGCAAGGGGATCGATAGAACAGGGTGTTGTTTTGTGTGTGGGGAAGAAGGACACAGAAGGGAAGAGTGTAATGGGAGGGAGAGATGCTATATTTGCAATATGGAGGGGCATAGGACAGGGACGGGCAAGTGCGAGGCCTTTAGAAAAGCCTTAACCGCCGCGAGGAGAGAAAGGAGGAGGAGGAGTGTGGCGGTGCCGCCCCCTGTGGAAGGGGGAGGGGCGTAGCCGTGGAGATACCACCCCCCTCTGAAGTAATGCCGGAAGGCGGTTCCGGGGGGACCTAGGGTGAAGAGGGGAGGATTTTAGTGGGTAGGTGCCCCCCTTCAGGGGGGTGAATCCCACTTAACCCGGTCGCCAGACCACCAGGCCGGGTACCTATGAAGGTTTTCCTTCTCTATATAAAAAAAAAATAAAAAAAGGTTAGTTCAGGTTAGTTCAGGTTGGGAGTCAAAGTCCTATCCGCACCTCCTCGTGGTGACCCCTGGATATCCCTGCCCCCCGAGATCGGGTAACCAATCCCAGTGGAGGCGGGCAGGGATAACTAACGCGGAAGGCAGATGGGCGACAGCTTGGTACGGCCTGGGAGTGCTTAGCGTTGTAGCGTGAGGCTGATGTGAGCATGCTCTGCCGAGGGCACGACCAGTTGTCGTCAGGGACCAGCCACTTCGGGCCTTCATCGGGAAGTGTGACATGGATGCAGATGTCGGAATCTTCATTGCCACGGGCGAGCCCCAGTCCGTCCGTGACTTCCGGGACTGGGAAAACGCAAGCCGGACCCCGGGGAACTGGGGTAAGGAAACAAATCCTGAGGGTACACCCGTTCTCGGCTATTGCGGCCCGCCCCTTGTCACACGAAGCGCTGGAAAAAAAAGATATGGAACAAAAATTGAAACTAAACAAACAAACAAAACAAACACTTGGGTCAACAAACGAGAAATTGCATGGCAACGACAAACACACCGAAAAGAACATGCAAACACTAACAATCCGGTTGAGACAAACAAAAGTAGCGCAGGACGGGGAAGAACGGAAAACTTCTGAAGTGAAAAGATCCATGCAGCAAAATGGGGAACATCTTAGCAGCCGGCGAACCAGAAGGAATTCAACCAATGGAGAGATCGGAAAGAAGAGGGAAAAATTGGATACTTTCATGAATGAAGAAAAAGCGGAAAAAAATCGAATGACCCCAGCAGTAATAATTCTAAAGGAGGCTCTGGAAAAGATCAAGCTATTGTCGAAGGAGTTGGAAGGTAAGATCGAGAATAACACTCACAGAGAGGTAAAAGACATTAGCAAGAAACTAAGCAGACAAGCAGAAATCCTAAACAGGGAAATAGTAACGACCTGGCTACAGCAGCAGGAGCACGAAAAAGAAGGGAAAAGGACGCATGACACTGAAATACAAACGAAAAACGAGGGAAAGATAACGAATGGAGGCAAATGCCAAAAATGCCAAAAGGAAAACGAGGAAGAAATAGTGACTGCTGAGGGAATAGCAAACTACGAACAGTTCAGAATAGTGGGGGAGATGAAGTGGAAGGAAACTGCCTACAGAAATACTGAGGTGAAGGTGGGAAACCCGCTTGACACAAATATGTCTGTGGTGAAGGTGGTGATGGTGGAAGCAGAGGATAAAAACATGGAAAAGGGAATACAGGCCTTGTACAAGAGGAGACATCCGGAACTACTGGAAGGAGAGGAGGAATACGAAGTTATAGAGCAAATCTATAACTTCAAAACAAAGACAAGAGAAAAGAAGAGAGGACAAAAAATCATAAGGATCCAGCTTAATAAAGATGAAGGTGCACTGTGGGAAAATCTGGTAAAACTAAAGAAGGAGACGATAAACGAAGAATCGATCGCCATGCATCACGTAAACGGCATGAATACGACGAAACTGAGGAGAATGATAGAGACAGTATTCTGTGGTACGAAAGTGAAAATTGTGATCTATACAACCACTCAGAGACAGGAGCTGGATGGAAGGGATAACATAGGGAAAGAACTCGGACCAGTGGGGAAAGACGCAACAAGACTAAACAAGAAAAAAACGTACGCGCTAATAGTTGAAGGCCAACAAGGGGAAGACATAAAGGAAAAGATCAACAAAATAAAAGAATCCGTAAAGAATAAAGATGGGAATAGAGAGATACAGGGATTGAGAACCACAAAAGAGGGAAAAATATTAGTGACACTGGGAAGGCAGGCGGAATGTGCGAAGGAAATCGGAAAGGTGATAGAGAATCACACTAATGCAAGGGTGAGAATTATGGGACCTAATATGAAAAAGACCACCATACATATAAGAGGAATGGACGCAACATCAAACAGAGAAGAGGTACTGGAGACAATCGGGGAAAGGTTGGGAGGGCTGAGAGAGGATGAGTACAATCTGGGGCAGATGAGGAAAAACCTGAGCGACACGCAGGCGGTGACGCTGAAAATGACGGAGGGTAAAGCCGCGAAACTCTTGGAACACCCATACATAAGAGTGGGATACGTGAGATGCAGAATGGAGAAGAGAATAGAAATTGGCCGATGCTATAAATGCTGGGGCTTAGACGACAAAATCAGCGACGGCCGAGGAAAGGATCGATCAAGATGCTGCTTCAAGTACGGAGAAGAGGGGCATAGACAAACCGAATGCCAGGGAGAGGAGAGATGTAGTCTCTGTAACGTTGTAGGGCACAGGACGGGAAAGGGCAAGTGTGAGGCATTTCGAAAGGCCCTCTCTATAGCAAGAGGAAGAGAAAAGAGAGGTGGAGTCGAGGAAGGAGCATCCCAGGAGGAAGGGACCAGCAAAACCAGGGGGTAAAAGCACTTCAAACAAAGGGGGAAGAGGGGGAGAGGAAGAGGGGAAAAAGAAGAGAAGAGGGGGAGGAAAGAGTAAAGAATAATGAAATTCGCACAGCTCAATTTCAACCGATGCAGCGCGGCGCATGACTTAATGGAGAAGCTAGTAGAGGAAGAGGGGATAGACTTTGTGTTAGGATGCGAACCAAATCTGGGGAAGGGAAGAAAAGAAATCTGCGACGACAACTGTGATAGTTTTTTGGGGATACGGGGAAAGCAGGCCGTGATGGAATGTTTTCAGGGGAAAGGTTTTGTGGGAATTGAGCTAAAGACCATGATAATAATATCGTGCTATTACTCACCGAATGGCACGATGGAAGCGTATGAGGAAATGCTAGATGCTATGACCGAAAGAATCAGGGGGTCTAGGAAGGAGGTGCTAGTGGGAGGAGATCTCAACGCCAAAACGCCGGTGTTTGGATTGCTGGCTAGCAATAGACGGGGCATAATGCTAGAAGGGTGGATGGCGACCAATCGACTAGTTGCCATAAATAGAGGGCCCGTGCCGACGTTTTCAACCTCAAGAGGAAACTCGGTGATAGACGTCACAATGGGAACTGAGGCGATTGCGCGGGAGGTAGGGTTTTGGAAAGTGGAAGTGGAAAGAGAAATGCTGAGTGACCACAGAGCAATAATTTTCGAGGTGGGGGGGAGCATTGCATCGATGGAGAAGGGAAAAGTGACGAGACAGCGATGGAGATTTACCAAGGGCGCCATGGAGAGGTTCTGTGAGGAGATCCCTGACATGTTTAGTGGAGCGGAGATGCGCACTGCGGAGAGGTTGATGGGGGAGATAACAAAGAAATGCGAGGCACATTTTGGGAGTCAAAAGGCACAATGACCGGAGCGACGGGGGGCGTACTGGTGGAGCGAAGAAATAGCCCAGGCGAGAGAACGATGCAATAAAGCGAGAAGGAAACTGACAACGACACGCGGGAAACAGACGACGAAGGCACAGTGGGGGGCACTGGAGGAAGAGTACAAAGATAGGAGGAGAGAACTGAGAAGAATGATACGCAGGAGAAAGAGGGAGTGTTGGGAAAAGTTGTGCGAGGAATTGGAGAAAGACGTATGGGGAAAAGCATACAAGATAGTGACTAACAGAATTGGAGTAAGAGGACAACTGAGACCGAGCGAGGAGGAAACCAGAAAGGAGGTAGAAAAACTGTTTCCGGTGAAGCCGATATCGAGATGGAAGGGCATGGGAATTTTGAGATTGAAGGAGGGTGTCCCGGAGTTCACCATCGAAGAGCTTAACCAGGCAGTTTCCAGGATCAAGACGAAAAAAGCTCCAGGCCCCGACGGGATCACGCCGGAGATCTTGATCAAATGCGTTTTGGGACATAGAGAGGTTTTCTTGGAGATGTACAACGGCTACCTAAAAACAGGGCATTTCCCGGAAGTATGGAAGACGTCGAGGCTTGTGCTGGTAGAGAAGCAGGGGAAGAGGGGACCGGGAGGGAAGTCTTACAGACCTTTGTGTCTAATAGACGTTGCAGGGAAACTTCTGGAGAGAATGGTGGATGAAAAGTTGCTGAAAGAACTGGAAGAAAGAGAGATGCTATCGGAGAGACAATATGGGTTTAGGAGAGGAAAGTCGACGGTCGACGCGCTAAAGAAAGTGAGGGAAATAGTGGAGAGGCGCAGAGTAGGAGTGGTGAAGGATAGGGAAGTCTGCGTGATGGTATTGCTGGACGTCAGGAATGCGTTTAACAGCGCACCATGGGAGGGGATTGTAAAGGCACTGGAGCTCATGCAAGTTAGCAATCACCTGGTGGAGATGGTAAAATCCTATCTAATGGATAGATGGATAATTTTGGAATGGGGAAAGAAATGGAGGATCACATGTGGGGTTCCGTAGGGCTCGTTGTTGGGCCCCATCCTATGGAACGCGTTTTACAACAAAATTCTGAGACTGGATGTCGAGAAGGGAGTCGAACTGGTGGCCTACGCCGATGATCTGGCGATAGTGGTCAGCGAAAGAGGAATGCTGCAATTAGTGGAAAAAGCGGAGTACACAGTAGGGAGAGTGATGTACGAGTTGAGTAGGATGGGACTGGAGGTGACGGCACATAAAACTGAAATGGTAATTTTGGAAGGGAGAAGGAAAGTCGGAGAGCTAGAAATAACGATCGGGGGCGTTAGGGTGAAAACAAAAGAGACAGTTCGATATCTTGGGGTGGAACTAGGACGTAACCTTAGATTTAGGGAACATGTAGACAAAGTGTGCCTGAAGGGTAATTAAACTAAGAGAAAATGGAGAAAATCGAGAAACGTATGTATTCTAAAGATGAGATCCAGCAACTAGCACCTGGCTATCGGGGAAAGCCTGAGAACTTCGACCTATCCAAAATAGGAAAGAGAGCTCAAAAGCCAACTCCACGAATGACAGGAACCGCACCGTGAGCACCAACTCTCGCACCACCGCCGCCGACAAATCTGCAAACCAAACCGACAGCTCAGAGGAATGAGTCTCTCATCTCTGAGGCAATCTTCGGTGTAGACGTTAGCGTGACGGAAATAGCGCCGAGGCAAAGTTTTGCCGCCAATTACGCAAAAGTAATTGATGTAGCCGCTGAAGTATATGACGGTTATCGCGCGGATGAACATCAACTCGAAAGAGTGATGATTCGCGAAGAGATAGCCTATTATGCGACAGCAATGTTGCATCTAAAATTGCTTGAAGTAAAAGCGAAGCAAGGCGATTATGTCCTCAAAAGCGCAGAAAAGGACTTACGAAAAGCCGTGGCAGAAGAAAGCTTCAATGTGCCTTAACCACTGTTCGCATACTTAGCTGAAATCGGAGTATATTGTGATAAGATGGGAAAGGAAACTCGTATCGAGGTGCCTGACTTACCAATTGCAGTAGCTCAAGGATTTGGGGGCTATCACGTTCCTAACATAACAGAAGACACCGCGAACTTATTCGAAGAAGTCCCATCGCTAGGGATAGCAGGCGATATGCTAATGGCAGCAGCCTCAGGGGCAGCAGAGCCAAAGCCAAACTTTCACGTAGGCATCCCGGAACATAGCGAAATAACCAACAATCTAGTAGGAAAATTCTTTCCAATAGGACTGAGACGTGCCGAAATAATCCAACGACTATCTGGATATGGCATCTCCTCAACTGCATTTGCAGAATATGTCCCACATACTAGATTCAACCTGAGATATATAAAATCATTATCAGATATACTCGGGAAATTTGAAACCTATAGAATTGAAAAGGTTTGTTTTAAGAACCTTGGGTTAGCCGGAGGCGAGACTCAAGTAATTCAAACCCGGCCAAGCGAAATCGGAGAACCGCAAACATGGCGCGAACGAACAGTGCAGCCAACATCAGCAGCAACAAGTTTGAGCGCATACATGGGCGCCGCTTACGGCTTTCAATTGTATAAGGAAGACGGCCCAGACGAAGACCGCGCTGCAAAAGTAGCAAACTGGAGCTGTTTGAAGGGCGTAGGGGATAACCCTTGGATGATGCCGGACAACTGGTATCAAAATAGAAACGCTCGAAGAAATCTGCCACCAGGCATTGGAACAGAAAGGTTCCGTGCAATCTCGATCAGGCAGGATATGCAAACGTCGAATGTTATCCGACGAATGATCAAAACGCCAAGATAGGCGAAACTGTGAGAAAGTTTAAATAACAATCTCAAAACTTATACCGACCAGGCAACGAAAACCAAAAATGAATGGGGAAAATTTCGAAAACTAATGGGGAATAATTTGATTTTGTTTCATCAGTTCAGGTTAGTTCAGGTTAGTTCAAGTTCCTCCAAGAAGAGCCAATACCTTGTCGTGGTTTGGAGGCTGAGTAGGAGGTAGCGATCCTGCGAGCTATGCCAGATAGGGCTACCCATACTGGATAGGTCAAAGGGGAACCTCCGAAACTAAGATTGGCTCATATCGGACTGCTCTTTTACGACGACACCGCATGAAAAGGTTGACCGGCGCCAAAGTGGGGGCGCCCGGCATTCCACCCCCCCAAAAAAAAGGATGAGATGGATGAAAGAAAAAACATATTACCCCAGGCGGGTACCATGGACAATGGAGAATCCCGTCGTTCCTCGGTGTGTGCAGGCACTAGGGGACACAGGCCCTCGGATTCTGGGGGGGTCAAACTTTCGTCGGATGCTTGCGACTCGGTGCGCCTGGTGGACCAGGGATGCACTGCTGCGTCAGCTACTGGAACCAAAGAAGTGGGATGCTTCCCAGGTAGGGAAGCACCCAAAAATAGAGGAATTTTCGACGTCGACTTCAGACGGGCAAATTCGCTTAGTGGTTTAACTAAAAAAAGAAAAGTGTTGGACACATCCCTGAATGATAGCATCTTAGACGCATTGAATATGGTAGAAAGTCCTGAGGCATTCACTTTAATTGAGGCAATAAACGAACTGACTAGGCAAATGGCTAAATTAGAAAAAATAATTCAAAATAATAACAATACTAAACGAGAAATAAAAGAAACTGCCGAAAAAATGAAAAGACAAATCGATATATTTGGTAGAAAAATGATAAAAGAATGGCTACAAAAACACAAATATGAAATTCCCAAAGTACCTACTTACGATGTCGACGTCCAAGTGGCGCTAAAACCCGACGTATGCAGCCAGGGCACACAGACTCCATGGATGGTGTATCAGGGGAGGGGTGAAATCCTGGATCCCGCGTGTTTTGATGAATACGGGGACCTGAAACAATGCAAAATTAAAAAATGGCCGGAAGAAGTATTCTGCAACACCGAAATAAAAATGGGAAATCCACTTGACACAAAAGACATATACACGAAAATCGTTGTAGTAGAACCGGATGATAAGGAAATGCAAAAAAGCATCCAGAAATTGTTCAAGGATAGATTCCCGGAACTCCTAGAAACTGAGGGAGATTTCGAGGTAATACAATACAGCACAAAAGTGTCAATAAATGGACAAATAGAAACAAAAGAGAAAAAAATAATTAAATTAACATACATAGGGACAGGACAAGATATATGGAATCAATTACAAAAAGTCAAACAAGCAACAAAAAACGAAGAAATGATCATTGTACATCACATAAATACCCTAGAACTAGATGAATTCAGGAAAATAGTGGAATGCATTTTTCATAAAACAGAAACAACGGTGGTGATATATACTAATAAACAAAAAATAACACCTAAATATAATGAGGTAACAAAAAAAACCACTGAAAGAAACACGTACGGATTATTAGTTGATATAAACTACGACTACAAAAAGACACTGGAGAATATAAAAATATCACTTGTAAATAGCCAGGAAATAAATAAAATTAGAACTATACGTAAAACAAAAGATGGCAAAATGCTAATAGCCATTGATAAAGATATAAACGCTGTTAACGCAATAAAACAAAAAATAAAAAAGAGTGAAGTAGGCAAAATAACGGAATTAGGCACTCAAGAAAGTAGAGAAACCCTATTTATAAGGGGTATAGACGGTATAACTAAAAAAGACGAAATTCTGGAAACTATGAAAAATATATTAGGAGTCGAAAACGACGACCTACAAATCAGTGAACTGAGAGAAAACGATCGTGGAACGCAAACTGCGGTGGTAAAGGTAAAGAAGGAACATACTAAAAAATTATTAAACGAAAATATCAGAATCGGGATGGTTACGTGTCAAATGGAAAAATCAGTCAAGGTAAAAAGATGCTTTAAGTGCTGGCAATTTGATCATGTAGCAAAGGAATGCAGGGGGTTGGATAGAACACAACTATGTCGGAAGTGTGCAAAGGAGGGACACCAAGAAAAAGATTGCGAGGAAAATGAGTATTGTGTGCTGTGCAACGCAGAGGGACATGCCACGGGACGAGGTAAATGCAGGGTATATAAAAAAACATTATCCAAAACGAAAAGAAGAAACTTAATTGAAAGAGAAACTGAAATCTACGAAGATGAAGCCATGCAAATGGAAAACAGATAAAGGTAAATTTTAAAAAAAGTACTCCTATTTTGTCTACACAGTTATCTAATCGTTTCTATTAAATTTGCCAATTTGATCTATCTTGATTGCTTATCTATTTATCTATTTGATTACTTAAATATCTACATATACTTATTTGCAACAAAAAAAAAAAAAAAAAAAAAAAAAGAAATGAAAAATAACAATATACGAAACTTGCAAATAAACTTAAACACGGATAAACGAGCAATGGATTTATTAAGCCAAACAGTAAAACATGATAAAATTGATATAGCAATTCTGACAGAGCCTAACATAAAAGCTGTAAATAACTCAAAATGGTACACAGATGAGCGGTCGGTCGCGGCGATAGGAATTTTTGCGGACGATCTTCCTGTAAGGGAATATGGATCAGCTACAGGAATTGTATATGTCAAAACTAAAAACCTTACCATTTATTGCTGCTATGCTTCGCCGAGACTGGATCCACAGAACTTCAGAGAATACCTGGAAAAGATAAAAAATATTAGTAAACAAGACGATGGAAACAAAATATTTGCAGGAGACTTCAATGCTAAGGCATCCGACTGGGGTGAAAAAACAACCGACAAAAAAGGGCTGATAATGAGAGAATTTATAGCTGAGAATAGATTGGTAATACAAAACATCGAAAACATACCTACCTTCGAAAGGTTCCGAAGTTCATCTATCATTGACCTTACACTTTGCAGTGAAAGCTTGATGGGAAAAATAAAAAACTGGCACGTCATGAATGAGGAATCCCTAAGCGATCACAAGTACATATATGTCAGAAGTTCCCTAACTCGTAGAGAAACAAAAACACAAGTTTAGGCGGTACTTCTTTATTTTTCTAGAATCGGGAATCGAATGAATCCCTTTTTGATGCGTGAGAGTCACCCCAGGTGCATCTGCTTTTCTTCCAAAAGCCTGTCACCATACTTCCCACATTCTTCCCACACTTACATCCCTTAATCATCTTATTCGCACCTCCATATGTTTTTAGGCGAGATGATAAACAGACCTTTATCTTTTACCACGAATGATCTATTCTGACTAGTACAAGTTTAGTCCATTTCTAATTTACAATGGGGCACCAGTAGGTGCCTGTGACATTCCGCACATGTCCAAGGATAGGTTACAATATTATGGGACAACATGTTTTTTGCATTTACATTGAATAGGTTGATAAGTAACCCTATATGGCTTTCTTTATGAAAGCTCACATGTACATATTTGAGTGATGGTTGCTTATTATTTAGCCGTATAAAAAAAATATATGTAAAGTGAATTATTAAATCGAAAATTATAACTGTAATATTCATCAAAAAACGCGGTTTCTTTTCGTATTTAATTCTTACAATTACATATTTGAAAACTATTTACTAAGTATCTTGCCGTGGAATTCCAATTCCTTCTCCACTTCATCCACTCAGAAACCGCGCGAGGAGCCGAAGTACGGATCCCTCAGCTGGGGTACGATAGCCGCATCTGCACAGAAAAGTCAAGGGCTGCGGGAATCATTGGGTTCTCCTTAAAAGTCAAGGGAAAGCTTCGTTTATGGGATAAATTGTGCCTTTTAGACAAAATGGTGAACGGAATTTATTCATTAACACTGTGGAGTCGAGGAAACTAGGAGGAGGAGGAAAGTGCTAAAGTTGATAGATTCTAGAGGGAGTTGTACAGAACTCGGCCACGAATAAATTCCAAGATTTATCAAACGGGTCTTTTTTTCCACAATCCTGGGGGAACGTAGCTGAACTCTAGCATAGCCAGTGCGAAAATCTCGAGGTTCTTTAGTGGGTAGGGGCAGTAGGCGAATGCAACACCATCCAGCTGGCGGGACAACAGGCTGCATGACATTCAAAGATTTTTGCCCGATAAAAAAAAAACTTCATCCACTCACTTCCCCACGATTAGGAGGGCCCCTTCAGCACACAACACTTTTTTAAGGAATCTCTCCGGTTTTTTTAAGGTGGTTTTAAAAAAATTCAAATTTCAATTTTCAAAATAATTTTATAATTTACAAAATATAATTTTATGCTTTACAAATTCAATTTACGAATCCTCCGAGTTACCCGAGTCACTGCTGTAAAAAAAAACGATAAAAAATTATTTTATTTTAAAAAAACCGAGTGCGCACGTGAACAATAACCTCTTACTCATAAAACATTTCATAAATTCATTTGCTTGCACAATTCATATTTTTCTTTCTGGACACTTGTAAAAAATAAATAACTGTTGATGAGGATTTTACCTTTCAATCGTGATGGATTCAACGAAATCGTTTTTTGCTGCCTCGGTGCCGAATATGAACTTAACTTCATCTCTTCCTTCCAGTCGCAACAAGAATGAGTTTCTCGTTGGACTTGTGGTCATCTCGATATTAGAAAACATTATATGACGTGTTTTTTCAAAAGTCCCCAGGACGTGCACGTATTCAATATCGATACGTCGTGCTGTTTTGGAGACGTAAACGTTGGCTTCTTGTTGTGTTGGACCGATCTCATTTTCATCGTTTCTGCTAACTGCTATGGAAACATTTTCCCATAACAGCATATCCTTATAAGCCATATTTTTTTTATGTGTTCTACAAATAAAGAATATTATTACCTCGATGCACTGCTTGGTCTCCAGGTACCTACCGAAACGTGCGATTTAATCTTCGAAGTAAATTCTTTGATAAGGCCATAACGAGCAGAATTCACAAAAAACACCACAGCGAAAACAAACGACCACGCGTGTAAATAAACCAGAAGACTGATCCAGCTATTGCGCAGTGAATTGACACTTAGGCGAACTACAAGAGTGCGTTGTTGGTTGCAGGCATATCAGCAAGTTTCTAAGACTGAATTCACTAAAACAGACTCTTTCTATTGGATAATCAAATATAATTCATTTTACATATTTTATATTATAATAACTACATATTCCATAGAATCAAATTGTTCATATTCAATTTTACATGCTGCTTTAAAAACCATATTGTACATATGTATGTCAGAAGTTCCCTAACTCGTAGAGAAACAAAAACACAAGTTTAGGCGGTACTTCTTTATTTCTCTAGAATCGGGAATCGAATGAATCCCTTTTTGATGCGTGAGAGTCACCCCAGGTGCATCTGCTTTTCTTCCAAAAGCCTGTCACCATACTTCCCACATTCTTCCCACACTTACATCCCTTAATCATCTTATTCGCACCTCCGTATGTTTTTAGGCGAGATGATAAACAGACCTTTATCTTTTACCACGAATGATCTATTCTGACTAGTACAAGTTTAGTCCATTTCTAATTTACAATGGGGCACCAGTAGGTGCCTGTGACATTCCGCACATGTCCAAGGATAGGTTACAATATTATGGGACAACATGTTTTTTGCATTTACATTGAATAGGTTGATAAGTAACCCCATATGGCTTTCTTTATGAAAGCTCACATATATTTTGAGGTTGAAAGGCAACGTACTATGGAGCCGACCAAGAGATATATCCCTCGGTGGAACCTGAAACACATAAAAATAAACAAATTCAGTGAAAAATTCCGGGAACTAATTAGAATCGATAAAACACAAACAAATATCAGCCTAACAGAAAACATTATAGCAGCGTGCGAGGTATCTATCCCTAAAAAGGTCTTAAAATATAAAAAACAAGTGTATTGGTGGAATGCTAACATAGGCGAATTAAGGAAAAAATGCATAAAAAAAAGAAGAGTGATGCTAGCAAGAAGACGGAAAGCAACAGCTAAAGAATTTGAAAAACTAAAAGATGAATACAAAAAAGCCAAATTAGAGTTAAAAAAAGCTATTTTAAAATCCCAGGATGAGCAGTGGAGGAAAACATGTGAAGAAATAAATGATGATAGTTGGGGAAATGGGTACAAAATAGTTACAAAAAAGATTTGTAAAAATAAACCTATCGATAAAGAAACAAAAATAAAAATAGTGAGAGAGCTTTTCTTGAATATAGATGAACCAAATTTTCAATTAACTAATATAGATACACAAATTATTCCGTTCACGCACGAAGATCTAAAAATTGCAGAAACTAAATTAAAAAACAAAAAGGCACCAGGTAGGGATGGAATCCCAGCTGAATTAATTAAATTAATAGTAAAATTGGAACCAAATTATGTACTTCAAATATTTAATAACATATTAGAAAAAGGTGAGTATCCAAAAGAATGGAAAATTTCCAAAATTGTACTGTTAGAAAAACACATTAAAAATAAAAATGAACCCATTAAATACCGGCCAATTTGCCTTATAGATGCAATAGGAAAACTTTTTGAACATCTTGTGTGTTTGAGAATAAAAGAAAAATTACAAGGAGATCAACGGTTGAACGATAGACAATTCGGCTTTAGAGAAAACAAATCTACTATTGATGCAATTAAATTTATTTACGACATTGGCAAAAAAGAAATGAACAAAATGCTTAAAACTAGAGGACTCTGCGCACTGATTACAATTGACGTCCGTAATGCTTTCAACACGGCAAATTGGAACCTAATCAAGAGGGAGCTGGCGAAAAGAAAACTTCCAGGATACCTGCAAAAAATAATTGATAGTTATTTGAGCAATAGGGAAATAGAAATCGAACATGATACAAGAATACGTACCTTTGCAGGAGTTCCCCAGGGATCGGTCCTATGGCCGGTTCTGTGGAACGTGTTGTATGACGGCTTGCTGTCAACGGAAATGCCCCGGGAGGTCGAAATGGTGTCCTTCGCCGATGACCTCGCAGTGGTTCTTACTGCTAAATCTGTGGAAAAAATAACTTACCTGGGAAATGAAGCCCTCCGTAGGATCTGCGACTGGATGCGGGAGAGTCAGCTCGAGGTTGCACCTGAAAAAACAGAAGCCATCATGATATCTGGAAGAAAAAAATGTGAAAATGTTAAATTTAAAATACAAGACCTAGAAATTGAACCGCAAAATCAAATTAAGTATTTGGGCGTAATCCTCGATAAACATTTAAATTTCGGAAAGCATATTTTGTATGTAACGGAAAAGGCACAGAAAGTTGCATCAACGCTTCTTCGACTGATGCCCCGAATGAAAGGGCAATCGGAGTGTAAAAGAAGGGTTTTGGCCGCGGTCGCCGAGTCCATCGTTCTGTATGCGGCTCCTGCGTGGTTTCAAGTTTGCAAAATAGAAAAATACAGGAAAAAACTACTTACCTTACAGAGAACCATGGCCGTCAGAATCACGCGGGCATATCGGACAGCACCAACTGAGGGAATCCTTGTTCTCGCGAGGATGATACCGGCAGACATCTTGGCCGAGGAGCGTGCCAGGGCGATGGGGGCGACACTCGGGGCCAAAAAGCTCGAAAGAAGACAAAGTGTTTTAATATGGCAGCGGCGATGGGAAGCTGTAGAGACTGCTGAGTGGACTAGGAGACTGATCCCGAACATAAAACCTTGGCTAGAGAGAAAACACGATGAATTAAATTACTATACAACGCAAATACTCACAGGACATGGATGCTTTGAGGTTTACAAACACAATATAAAAAAAAGCGACGGTACAACATGCAGATACTGTAATAAAGCAGACGATACCGCGGAACATATTCTGTTTCAGTGCGAAAATTGGTCTAAGGATAGACAGAGTGTCGAGAGACAACTTAAGGTGAAGTTGCAGGAAAATAACTTGGTGCAGGAAATGTTGAAATCTAAATATAACTGGGATATAATAGAAAGCATGATTGAAAAAATAATGAAAAAAAAACTGGAAGATGAAATCCGATGAATTGGACAGGGTGGAATACACATAATAAATAAATAAATAGAAAAGAGAAAATCAACTGTATATGGCAGTGGAATTAAAAAGGAGATAACGGAGATATAGGTGAAAGAATAAAATGACTACATAAAAGTGAAAAAAAAAAAAAAAAAATGATAATAATAATAATTAAAAAATTAAAATTGTTTAGAAACAAGTAAATGACTAGGAGAGTAAAGGAAAAATAAATAAATAAACAAATAGCTCGTCATCATAAAAGGATGAAATGTCCAACAATGCCAAAAGGCGGTTCTGGACATGGGCATACAAGAGGAGAAAAATCGTGGAGTTTTAGTTGGTAAACTCCTTTACAGGAGAAATCCAACACTGTTGGGACCGCTAAACATCCAAGGCACCATTGTCTATAAAAGATTTCCCCACGCAAAAAAAAAAAAGATTAGTTCAGGTTAGTGCAGGTTAGTTCGCAGCGAGGAAGAATCCGCGGGGGCATGGGTCCCAAAAAGGCCGCGGAAGCAGAGGTCCTCCCGGAAAAATAGCAGGTCCTCCTCCAGCTCGGGGTAATCTTCGTCGGGAGAGGCGACGGCACGGTGCGAAACCGTGAAAAAAGCCGCGAAAAAAGCGGAAAACAACCAGGCGGTTGAGGAGCTTAAGCTTCTCATTAATGCCATGTTCCTCGAAGTGAGGAACCTAATGGCCCTCATTAGGGCCAATAGAAATACCAAGCGCGAGATCAAACAATCGGCGCGGAAAATCCAGGGCTTCACCGATAAGCTGTACGAGGGGGAACAAATCTTCCTCAAGCAAGCGGCCAATATAGGAGTGCCGAAAAAATCGGTCTCGGTAGCGTCCACCGGGACCCAAACGATCGGGACGTCAAATCCGCAATCGCGCGAGATTAGCGTCCAAACGGGCGAAGAATCGGCGGTCGAGCAACTCTCGTCGGAACGTTCGTACCAGGCCTGGACGCAATGCGAATCCAGAACTTGGTCAAACACCGTGTTCGCGACCACTTCGGTGGTAATCGGGAACCCTCTGGAAGACAATCTCCCAGAGGAAACAAAAGTCGTCTTCGTCGAACAAGACGACCGCGAAATGACTGAGAGTATTCAGTCACAATTTAAAAGCCGCCACCCGGAACTCGCGGAATTGGATGATTTTGACGTCTTCGAGCAAGTCGTGAAGATCAAATCAAAAAAAGCGGATAAATCCTCAGGACAGAGGATTATTAACATTATTAACGTCCCGGTCGGAGAAAGGGACATATTTGAGAAAATGGCCAAATTGAAGAGCGAATTCGGCCATGAAAAAAAGCTGGCGATACATCACGTCAAAGGGATGTCGCTATCGAGCTTTAGGAAAATGATCCAGTTCATTTTCCGCGACGGGCCCGAGATCAGGATTTTCACGACCCGCTCGAAGACGTCAGAGGGAAAAACGCCTTCCCAATCCAAACGGAAGAACTTTGCGACGTACGCGATCGTCGTCAACAAGCAAAAGGAAAGCGCGGCCGATACAATCAAAAAAATTAACTCGTCCTTGGGTGGCAACACCAGCAGGGACAAAATTAAAACGATCAAGACCAACGGCGAGGGTAATTTAGTGATTACCCTAGACAAAGACGAGTCGGCGCTCGAAAAAATCGGTAGGGACATCGAAAAGTCCCTGGGCAAAGAAAGCGTCCGCCTCCTTAAGGAGCGTAAGGAGAAAGCCTCGATTTTCATCAGAGGCATGGATGCCGCGGCCTCTAAACAAGAGGTTTTCAAGGGACTCAAATCGGTAGTCCCGGAACTTAAAGAGGCGGACGTCGCGATCGGGGAAATGCGCCCGTACGCGAGGTCCGAACAAGCGGTTACTGTGCGGCTCCCGGAGGAGCACGCAGTAAAAATTCTCGGGAGTCCCTTACGCGTGGGACTCGTGAGGTGCAAGCTGGAGCGGCACCTCAAAATCGATCGGTGCACGAGGTGTTGGGCGTACCATCACGCGACGTCCAGCTGCAACGGTCCCGACCGAAGGAAATGCTGCTTCCGGTGCGGAAAACCGGACCATCGGGGGAAAAACTGCCCCAAAAAAGAGGAGGACTGCACGTGCGTCCTCGGCAAAGTAAAGGGGCACTGGCCGGGGAGCAGTAAGTGCCCCAAATTTCGGGAAGCTCTCAACGGCGCGCGGGCGGCCATGAGGTCCGAACAACAACGTCGGGACCTCTTGAAGCGGCGCGAAACGGCCGCGGAAAATGACACGACGATCACGGAAGATCGTCAATAAAAAATCGGGGAAAACAGACTCCACTTTTCTTTTTCTTTAAAAAAAAAAAAAAAAAAAAAAAAAGCGTACTTCCTAAAACCTTTTTTCTCGGCAACAACTCTATTCCTTCCGGTTTAGTTTTGTTCATAAATATTTGCATAAAATGAAAATCAAATTCAAAACGAAATTCTTGCAGATCAATGCTGATCGTTCGATAAATGCACACGACATGGCTTTCCTTGAAGCGGCTAAGCGAAATGTCGATTTAATTGTGGCCAGCGAGCCTAATAAAAATGTAATAAAAAACAGCCCTAAATGGATGGGCGACAACTCGGGTGATGTAGCCATCTGGGCGAGAACCAACAATGCGAGGTTCTCGAAAGTAACGCGCGGAGACGGATTTATTGCACTCTTCGGAGAAGAGTATACAATAATTGCCGGATACATTTCGCCTAACTGCACAATGGAGCGGTTCGATCGATATTTGAACGACTTGCAACAAGTGGCTGCCGGCCGACACGGCGAATTAATTTTAATGGGCGATTTTAATGCCAAATCCCCGGATTGGGGTGCATCGATCGAAGATGCCAGGGGCGGGGCGTTGTCTCAGATGGTGGGGGCCCTAGAAATGGTGGCTCTCAACACGGGAGAACCCACGTTCGTCAGAAGAAATCAAAAAACGTGCATTGACGTCACGTTCGCGAGTCTGGGACTTGTAAATCACGCGACTGATTGGCAAATCCTAGAAAATGAGCCGTGTTCGCCGCATAAACACATATGTTTCGAAATTGGCAGCGTAACGGCGCGGAAAAATCGACTGTCTGGCTTTTACAAACCGGACAAGCAGAAGTTCGTGCAAGCTTTCGGAAATCTACTGGAACGTCGTCCCGAAGTGAACGGCGGAAAAGAGATTTCCAAGCTCATGAAAGACGCTTCTCGGGCGGCGCGCGCGGAAATCCGCAGCGCCGCAACGGGACAGTCGAATCCGTACTGGTGGACGGAACAAGTCGAACAAATGAGAAAGAACTGCATCGTAGTCAGACGTCGCGCGCTTCGCGCACGCGGAAATCCGAATGTCGCGGATGTCGAAAAGGAGGCGTCGTGGCAACGGTACAAAGACGCGAAAAAGTCCCTCCACAAGGAGATAAGCTCGCGGAAAAAAGCGAGCTGGACCGAATTGTGCACGCGACTCGACGAGGACATCTGGGGTGACGGTTATAAGATCGTCATGAGGCAACTCAAACCCGGAAATCCTTTCGAATTGACGGCAAAAAGAAAATTAGAAGTCGCGGAACACCTTTTTCCGCGAGGCCCCGGCCACATACCGGCAAAGATAATGCCAGTCGTTTTTACGCCTTTCTCGCAGGAAGAGGTAAAAGCGGCTGCTTGCAAATTAAAGAACGCAGCAGCCCCGGGACCCGACGGTCTGGGGGCGGAAGCGGTCAAATATAGCTTCGAAGCCTACCCGGACGTGTGGCTTCGAGTGCTAAATCAACTGCTGGAAAACCAGGAATTCCCGGATTCCTGGAAAATAGCCAAGCTAATCTTGCTTCTAAAACCGAACAAGAATAGCGAAGAACTGGGGTCGTACAGGCCTATTTGTCTGATCGATGCTGCGGCCAAGCTGTACGAACACCTCATCAAGACCCGTCTTGAGGAGGAACTGGCGGCGAAACATCCGCTGTCGGAAGTACAGTTCGGCTTCAGAAAAGGAAAGTCCGCGATGCACGCCATGGAGCGAGTCATAAAAGTGGCCCGCGACGCAAAAAATCAGCGCCGCGGAGAACGTTGGTGCGCGTTAATTACGTTAGACGTAAAAAACGCGTTCAACAGCGCTTCGTGGACGTGCATAATAAACGAAATGACGAGAAGAAATATCTCGAATTATTTAATAAACGTAATCAAAGATTATTTCACGAATAGAATCGTAAAAATAGACAAAGAGACCAAGTTCAACATGGCGATGGGCATACCGCAAGGTTCGGTGCTCGGGCCGCTGCTGTGGAACCTAATGTACGACCCCATCTTGGAGGCGGGGCGATCCGAGAGGACGACGCTCATTGGCTACGCGGACGACATTGCGCTCGTCGTCTGCGGCGCCGATAGGGCGGAACTAATCGGCGAAGCGGACGGCGCGATAAACCGTTGCGTGCAATGGCTGACCGACCACTCGCTTCGAATAGCCCCCGAAAAGACCGAAGCGGTCATTTTGAGCGGAAAAAGGTGCAGAAAGGATTTATTCTTTCTGGCGAGCGGCGTCCGAATCGAACCTCAAAAATCCATAAGATATTTGGGGGTCGATTTCGGGGAAAATTTGTACCACGCGCGTCACGTGGAAAACATCTGCGACAAAAGCCTAAAGAAATTAGGTCTACTGCAAAGGATCATGCCGACGATGGACGGTCCGTCCACGCAAAAGAGACAGCTGCTCTACGGAGTGGTACAATCGACGCTCCTCTATGCAGCCCCGATTTGGGGATGGATGAGGAGAATCAAAAAGTACGCGCACATGATGCTGAGCGTGCAAAGAAAAGCACTCCTGAGGGTCATCTGTGCGTATCGAACTGTATCCTTCGAAGCGGTACAAGTCCTAGCTGGCGTCCCCCCCATCGACCTCCTACTGGAAGAAAGGACGCTTCTCAGCGTCCTCCCGAGGGTCACGGGGGCGGACAGAAAATCAATGAGAAAGGAAACCATTCGGAAATGGCAGGAACGATGGACGAACCTAGAAGAAAAGGGCCAGTGGACTAAGAAATTAATCCCTGACCTGGACGTCTGGGTATCGTGCAAACACAGACGCCTAAATTTCTACCTAACCCAGGCCCTGAGCGGGCACGGAAGCTTTAGGGCTTTCACGCATCGCATCGGGAAAACCGAGCCGGAGTGCGAGGTCTGCGGGGTCGACGACACCGCGGAACACTGCATTTTCCAGTGCTCGATCCTCGAAACTCGCAGAAACGAGTTGCGCGAATGCGTGAACGCGCTAACTCCGAGTAATTTAATCGAGAAAATGCTCGAATCAAAAGAAAATTGGGACAGATGTAGCCGAGTCATTTCCGACATGGTCAAAGAAAAAGAAAGGGCGGAACGCGCCTCCCGTCCAGCATGATCCACGGACAAGTAGTCGGAAAAGCAATTGATCCGAAGGAAGTTATTTCTTCAAAATTTCGAAAAACGGTTTTCCAAGAAAGCAGTATGTTTTCTAAATCGTAACAGAAAAACTCCGCGCACTAGTTGCTCGGACAAAAGGGTCTTCTTTATTTGCGAATTCTTCTTGAAATTAATCCAGGCATCGCACGATCGGCATCGGACACAAACGAACTGTAATCCTGAAATCCGCGCGAGGAGCCGATGCGGGAACCTCCGGATGGGGGACAGTAGCCGAAGCTGGCCCGAGGAAAGCAAGGACCGAGGAACCGAGGGCCCTCCTCCAGTTCTTGGGAAAAAAGCCTCGATTTTCAGGAAAAACTTGGGTATTTTTCAGACAAAGCGGCGAGGAGAATCTACTTCACTGCAGCCGCGAAATCCGGAAACATCCCTAAGTAACGGGGAAAGTCGAAATTGCGAGGTCCTAGAAGGGGTCAAACTGGAACCAGGAACGACGCAACTCGAAGATCGAGCAACTAGGAGCTTCCTAAAATTCCAGGAAAACACTGCTGGACTTAGAAAAGCCGCGAGGTCGATTTTCTCACGAAAATCCTAGGAAAAGCTTTGATTTTTCAGGAATAACTTGCATTTCTTGGACGAAATGGTGAATGGAATTTATTCACTGAAACCACGGAATCCGAGAATACAGTCAAGTAAAGGGGAAAACCGAAATTGCAAGGTCCTAGATGGGGTCAAACTGGAACCAGGAACGACGGAATTCGAAGATTAAGCAACTAGGAGCTTCCTAAAATTCCAGGAAAACACTGCTGGACTTAGAAAAGCCGCGAGGTCGATTTTCTCACGAAAATCCTAGGAAAAGCTTTGATTTTTCAGGAATAACTTGCATTTCTTGGACGAAATGGTGAATGGAATTTATTCACTGAAACCACGGAATCCGGGAATATAGTCAAGTAACAGGGAAAACCGAAATTGCAAGGTCCTAGAAGGGGTCAAACTGGAACCAGGAACGACGCAACTCGAAGACCGAGCAACTAGGAGCTTCCTAAAATTCCAGGAAAACACTGCTGGACTTAGAAAAGCCGCGAGGTCGATTTTCTCACGAAAATCCTAGGAAAAGCTTTGATTTTTCAGGAATAACTTGCATTTCTTGGACGAAATGGTAAATGGAATTTATTCACTGAAACCACGGAATCCGAGAATACAGTCAAGTAAAGGGGAAAACCGAAATTGCAAGGTCCTAGATGGGGTCAAACTGGAACCAGGAACGACGGAATTCGAAGATTAAGCAACTAGGAGCTTCCTAAAATTCCAGGAAAACACTGCTGGACTTAGAAAAGCCGCGAGGTCGATTTTCTCACGAAAATCCTAGGAAAAGCTTTGATTTTTCAGGAATAACTTGCATTTCTTGGACGAAATGGTGAATGGAATTTATTCACTGAAACCACGGAATCCGGGAATATAGTCAAGTAACAGGGAAAACCGAAATTGCAAGGTCCTAGAAGGGGTCAAACTGGAACCAGGAACGACGCAACTCGAAGATCGAGCAACTAGGAGCTTCCTAAAATTCCAGGAAAACACTGCTGGACTTAGAAAAGCCGCGAGGTCGATTTTCTCACGAAAATCCTAGGAAAAGCTTTGATTTTTCAGGAATAACTTGCATTTCTTGGACGAAATGGTGAATGGAATTTATTCACTGAAACCACGGAATCCGGGAATACAGTCAAGTAAAGGGGAAAACCGAAATTGCAAGGTCCTAGAAGGGGTCAAACTGGAACCAGGAACGACGCAACTCGAAGATTGAGCAACTAGGAGCTTCCTAAAATTCCAGGAAAACACTGCTGGACTTAGAAAAGCCGCGAGGTCGATTTTCTCACGAAAATCCTAGGAAAAGCTTTGATTTTTCAGGAATAACTTGCATTTCTTGGACGAAATGGTGAATGGAATTTATTCACTGAAACCACGGAATCCGGGAATATAGTCAAGTAACAGGGAAAACCGAAATTGCGAGGTCCTAGAAGGGGTCAAACTGGAACCAGGAACGACGCAACTCGAAGATCGAGCAACTAGGAGCTTCCTAAAATTCCAGGAAAACACTGCTGGACTTAGAAAAGCCCCGAGGTCGATTTTCTCACGAAAATCCTAGGAAAAGCTTTGATTTTTCAGGAATAACTTGCATTTCTTGGACGAAATGGTGGATGGAATTTATTCACTGAAACCACGTAAACCGGGAATATAGTCAAGTAATAGGGAAAACCGAAATTGCAAGGTCCTAGATGGGGTCAAACTGGAACCAGGAACGACGAAATTCGAAGATTGAGCAACTAGAAAACTCCCCAAAATCCAGGAAAGCGAGGCAGGACCTCAAAAGCTGGAGTGGGCCAGAAAAAACCAGAGGACCCAGGCTTTCCTGAGCACGACGAGGCAAACTGGAAAAACGTCTTGGAGGAAGAATGCACTCGGCAAGTCAAGCGGGAAGTAGGGATTACAGGGAGTGGGTGAATTGATACGATTGGCGATGGGGAAAAAAAAAAAAAAAAAAAAAAAAAAAAAAAAAAAAAAAAAAAAATCTGGCGCTGGTTGATGGAAGAATTGGCAAAAAATAAGCAGGGGAAAGTCAAATGAAACCGCTTTCTTTTTCATTCTTCTTTCCGCGAATCGTATTTCGAGATGAACTACCGCGTCGGGATGCGAAATAAAGACACCGAAACCTTCGCCGGCATCGATGTTATATCCCTCGGGACGGTCCCGGGTCGGCGCAGGATACGTGAAGTCCGAGGTTTTTTAGTGGGTAGGCGCAGTAGGCGAATCCCACACTATCCAGCCGCCGCGACAACAGGCTGGATGTCTTTTGAAGATTTTTCCTCGAAAAAAAAAAAAAAAAAAAAAGTTCAGGTTAGTTCAGGTTAGTTCAGGTTAGTTCAGGTTAGTTCAGGTTCCCGTGGATTGAGCAATCTATCGGGCGCGTCCCCCGGGTGGCGGATAGGGGAACGGCCAGGACTTCTTACGAGGTCACTGGTTAGTGGGAGTGATAAGTGATGGCTTGAGCTTAAAAACTGCAAGTCCGGAACGAAAACTTCCGCCGTGGACCAGCTTAACAAACCGTAAACAGCTGATGGATTTCGGCAACGGGGACAAGGATGTCTTCGGGGCCGGGGTGGATCAGGTGAACGGGGATCTCCTTGGGGATCGAGTGGTGAGGCCACTATAACACCTCCCAATTCTCGTGGCATGGCGCGCGCCCAAGAGATGCAAGGATGGGGGGAAGCCCAGTCCTCAGCGGCCTCGAAGGGGTCCACCCTGTGGATACGGGCTTGGCGAGCGCGCGGTACCTTAGCTGGAATTGTACTTACCTCACAAAGTGCAACTTCTCCCAACTTACCTGACGTCCTTAGAAAATCCAACTCTTCGGGGTATCCTGTCCTTCCAACAACTTCCAAGGAGCAAACCGCAAACAGCCGATGGGTCTTGGTGGGGGCTGCAGTGATGTGGTCAACATCCGGGATGATTGGGTGCGTGGGGATCCTTCGGGATCGCGTGGTGAGGCCACTATAAACACCTCCCAAATCCTAAGGTGGGGTGCGCGCCGAAGGGATGCGTGGCTGGATGGAAGACCAGTTCCTAGCGGCTCCGTGGGGGTTCACCTTCATCCAGTGAACACAGACGTGGCGAATCTGCGGTACTCGAGCTGAAATTGTACTTCAATCCCAAAGTGCAATTTATCCACTTACCTTTATCCTTATCCTTATCCTTGTAATGAGCCGCCTCCTCGGAGTATCCTGAAATGATCCAAATTACTAGTCTATCCTATCCTAAATAACCTATACTTACCCAATACTTACCTGGATGTGTGACGTCCATATATGTGTTAAAAATTTTTTAAGGAACATGAAAAGTGGTATCACAAAACGTGTACCCCAGGCGGGTAATAATCCCGCCACTGGTTCCGATCGGGTGAGAGCCCCGGTGACCAGTGCTGGCCCCAAGGATTCTGGGGGGGGCCAGAACCACTCCGGCGTTGAAGGCGTCGTGGAAGAGGTGGAGGCGAGGGGGATGGAGAGTCCGTTTGCAAGGAGCGAGCGGATGCAGCGGTCTCCACCCACTCGCAGGGAGACGGTACCGGGGGAGATCTGGAGGTCTCTGGCTGCGTCGGAGGCACTCCCTATCAGGAGGGCTTCAGAGGGGACGGTGAGTGCATTGGGGGGGGAGGAGTTCTTCTCTGCCTTCTCACTGGAGATGCCCCCACCAACAAGTACCCCTAGCCATAGGGGCAAAAGGAGGAGGGGAGCGGAGGAGAGCTTCTCCCAGTCGACGGGGGAGATGGGTACGGCCCTGGAGGAGGCCGTAACGAGGGCGGAGGACCTGGAGCGGCTGCTCAAGAGGAGCTATAGGCCGAGCCAGGACCTCGTGAATGCCGTCTCGGAGCTGCGAAGCGTTATACGCAGAGCGGCTCGCGAGGACGGGACGAGTGAGGAGGTGGAGAGGCTGCGGGAAGAGAACGTGGCGCTAAGGAGGAGGATTGAGGCGATGGAGAGGGAGGGCACGACAGCGAGGGAGATGGTCGACGGTGCCACCCAGACCGAGTCGGCTGAGGAGAGAAGAACGAGGGAGCAAAGGGAGCGGATCCACCGACTGGTTGCCTCTGGAGAGCTGCGTGCGGCGATCCGGGAGCGCTGGGAGGAGGGTCTGTTCTCTAACACGGAGCAGGTGAGTGGGGATCCTTATGGGGAGGGTTACGTGAGTGACCTGGGGATCATCGGGGGGGGTGAAACTTCCGCGGCACGGGGCGGGGTGCTAGGAATGCTCCCTGAACTGGAAGAGCTGGGGGAGGACCAGGAAGGAAGGGTACCATTCTTGGTACAGTCGTGCCGGCTGCGGAAAGGGGGGAGGACGGAGGAGAAGACGAGATTCGTCTTCTACCGGCGGCTGAGGGGAGAGTTGACCCCGGAGGGTGTCTACGAGGCCCTGAGGGACCTCGTAGAGACCGCGAGGGAGGAGGGGAGAACCAGGGTGGTGGTTCCTCACATTCGGGGGACGGACCCCCAGAAGGTGAGGAAGTTGGGGGAGCTAGCGGCGGAGGGAGGCGGAGTTACGCTCCGCTTTTATCTGGCCGGGGCCGGGGAGAGCGGGACGGGGAGGGCCACCTCAAGGGAGGAGGAGGCCATCTTCGTCACCAGGGAGGCGGGGACGACCTACCTGGATGCCCTGAAAAGGGTACGCCAGGTGGTCGCGACCGGGGGGGGAGATGTGAAGGTGGGCACGGTCAGGGAAACCAAGAAGGGCGAGGTCCTTCTGACCGTGCCCAAGGGGGGGAAGGGGGAGAAGCTGAGGGAGCTTCTCTCCAAGGAACTGGGAGGGGGGCGTGTACGGGGGGGGACTGGGAGACCGGTGGCCTTCCTGGTATACGGCCTGGACGGGGTGACCACGGGGGAGGAGGTGGTAGGGGCGGTGGCGACCGCGGCGGGGGTGGAGCAGGGGCGGCTACGGCTGCTGAGCATCCGGCCCAGCTTCGGAAGCTGCCAAACCGCCACCATCCTAGTGGAGGCCGAGGTGGCGGCGAGCGTCCGGCGGATCGCGGATCTCCGGGTCGGCATCTCGAGATGCCGGCTGCGGGAGAGAAGGGAGTCCGGCCGATGCTACCGGTGCTGGCAGGGAGGCCACAAGGCCGGGGACTGCAAGGGGGAGGACCGCTCGCAGCTTTGCGCAAGGTGCGCGCAGGGGGGCCACAAGGCCGCCGCCTGCCAAGCGGAGCGGTACTGCCCCCTGTGCAAAAAGGGGGGGCACAGTGCTGGGGGGCCCGGGTGCGAGCCCAAGCCCAAGGGGGAAACCGGAGCCAAGGGAGGACCCAAGGCTGAGGGTGAGCCCAAGGCCAAGGGGGAACCCAAGGCCAAGGGCGAACCCAAAGCCAAGGGAAAACCCAAGGCGAAGGGGGAGCCCAAGGGCGAGGGGTCGGAGGACACCCCGAAGACGAGGCAGAGGCCGGTGGCGGCCTCCACCCCCAGAGGGGAGCAGGATGGGGACGACTCTCCATCAACCAGCTTCCTGCGGTCGCTGGTGGCCGATGGAGATGGAGGAGCCGTGGAAGGGACGGGGAAGGACTAGGAGCGGACACGGGTGAGTGTGCGTGAATGTGAGTGTGAGTGTTGGTGTTGGTCTGTATGGGGTCATGGCGTCGGACAGGGAACTGCGGTGCCTGCAGATCAACCTGGACAGGGGCCGTCTCGCGATGGACCTCATGTACCAGGTGATCAGAGAGCAGGGCATCCACGTGGTGCTCGGTCAGGAACCGTGCGTGGCCGAAGGGAGCCTAGTAAGGGACAGGTGCGACGACGCTTTCATCTGGCTTGCGCCGGGTGTGAGCGTGCAGTCAATCCACCGAGACCGGGGGTTCGTTGCAGCGGAGCTGGACGGTGTCACTCTCGTCTCCGCGTACTTCTCTCCGAACCGGACCACTGCTTCATTCGAGGCGTGGATTCGGCGACTGGAGGGGTATGTCAGGGGGCGTGACGGCAGGAAGGTTCTCATCGCTGGGGACCTGAACGCCAAGAGTGGGCGGTTCGGCTCCTGGGTGACGAATGCCTACGGACGGGTCCTGGAAGAGTTCCTGGAGGCCGTGGAACTCGTCCCCATCAACACCGGGGGCGAGTGGACGTTCGGGAACCGGAACGGCAGGTCGCTGATTGACGTGACCATGGCAGGTACGACTGTGCATGGTTGCGTGCGTGATTGGAATGTTGAAGTGGGAATGGAGAGCGGAAGTGGCCACAGGTACATCTCCTATCGCTTGACGCGTGGGGGAACTGTACCTGTTGGCGTGGGTAGAAGTGAGAAGAAGGTAGGATGGAAAGTGAACGAGAAGGGGTTAGGGCGATTGAGCCAGTACGTGATGGTGCATGACGGTCTGGGCGAAGTGGAAACTCCCGAAGGAATAGTTCGGGAGATAAGCGAAGCTTGTGACCGGTGTTTAAGGAAACGTGAGAGTGGGAATGCGAAACGAGAGGTGTACTGGTGGAATGAAGAGGTCGCCGAAAGGCGGAATGCATGTGTGAGAGCAAGAAGGAAGTGGACGAGAGAGAGAGGAAGGGGGCGGCACCGGTCTAGATCCGAAACGGATGAGACCGAGGCAGCCGACAGGTATAAAAGGGAAAAGAAGGCTCTCAAGGCGTCCGTAAGGAAGGCCAAGAGAGATGAATGGAATCGTGTGTGTGCGGAGCTGGAAACGGACGTCTGGGGACTCGGCTACAAGATTGTGGCCGGGAAACTTGGCCGACTGAGAAGTGGTCCCCTGCCCACGGCAGAAATGCACAAGCAGGTGGACACGCTGTTCCCGGTGAAGCCGCGGGTAATGTGGGAAAAGGTGCGGGTAGTGCCGGATGACGTGCCTCGGGTTACGGCGGAGGAGATCCGCCGGGCGGTCGGGGAACTCAAGAGCCGCAAGGCTCCGGGACTGGACGGAATACCGAACGAGGTCTTGAAGCTGTATCTTGGGGCAGTGCCCCAGGGTATGGTGGGTTGCGTGAATCGCATCTTGACCTCGGGCGAGTACCCTAAGGTTTGGAAGAGGACTCGACTCGTGCTGGTGGAGAAACCGAAGCGTGATCCGGGTGCGGAGGCCACGTACCGGCCCATATGCCTTGTGGACGGACTCGGGAAAGTGGCGGAAAAGGTGGTCAAGACCAGATTGCTGGAAGAAGCGACGAGGTATGGCATGATTGATGAGAGACAGTATGGGTTCGTTAAGGGCAGGAGCACCCTGGACGCCATGCGGTCTGTCATGCAGGTCGTGGAGGGGATCAGGAGGAAAAGTTACACGCATGCGGGCTTCTGCGTCATGGTAACGATAGATGTGAAGAACGCTTTTAACAGTGCACCGTGGGACCTCATCATGAATGTGTTGAGGAGGTCCCCGATGAGCGGGTACCTCTTGAACGTAGTTCAGTCGTACCTGCATGCTCGGGTTTTGGTGTTGCCAGACGGGGGGGTCCGAGAGTTGTCGTGTGGGGTGCCTCAGGGGTCTGTGCTGGGCCCCGTCTTGTGGAACCTCTACTACGACGGGATACTGACGGCCGGGTACCCGCGTGGAGTCACTCCGGTGGCTTACGCGGACGACCTGGCGTTGGTGGTCACGGCGGGGGACGGGGAAACCCTAGAGACGCGGACTAGGCAGGCCATGGAACTGGTCGCCGATACGTTCGAAAGCATGGGACTTAGCATGGCCACGGAGAAAACCGAAATGGTTCTCCTGGCCGGGCGAAGGAAAATAAGGAGTATGAGTCTGAGAGTGGACGACGTCTCGTACGAGACGAAAGAATGCGTGAAGTACCTGGGAGTGTGGTTCAGCAGAAATGCTCGCTTCGGTGAGCATGCGCGCCGGACCGCCGAAAAGGTATCTAGAGTGATTGGGAAGCTCGAAGGCATTTTGCCTAGAGTCGGTGGATTGGGGTATGAAAGACGGAGGTTGATGGTGATGGCGGCATCGTCGGTTCTGCTGTACGCAGCTCCTGTCTGGAAGACGGAGATGACGTGCGGCAAGTACGTGGCCATCCTGGAGAGGGCAAATCGTTTGCTCGCACTCCGGGTGGCCAGTGCCTACAGAACGGCACCAACCGAGGCGGTGTTAGCTTTGGCCAAGATACCTCCGGTGCGGATTAGAGTACTAGAGAGAAGTATGCTGAGTGAAGGTGAAGGTAGGAGCGAGGTGAAAGAATGGGTGATGAGAGAATGGGAGAAGGACTGGGAGAAGTATGAGGGCTGGATTAAAACCTTCATACCCCGGATCCGGATCTGGTACGAGTGTGAGTGGAGTAAGAGCGGGTATGCGCTGTCACAGGTATTTACCGGGCACGGTGTGTTTGGTAAGTATCTGAAGCGCATCGGGGTGGAGAGGAGTGCGCGTTGCTGGTTCTGCGATGCGAATGAGGACACACCGGAGCATACGCTCTGGGAATGTCCAGAATGGGAGGGCTATCGGGTGGAGGCCAGGGAGAGCGGACTCGACCTGGACCGAAACAAGATAGGAAATGAATTGGTGGATAGTGAGAGAAAATGGGAAGCATTTGTGGGCCTGACGGAAAAAATCCTGAAGGCCAAGATTGCAAGGGAGAACGAGAGGAAGAAAAGTGGGGTGCGTGTCCGCACCTAGTCTGGGAGAACGAGGAAGCCCCGATGTAATGCCGAAAGGCGGTCCCGGGGCAGAAGAGGGGAGGTGGGTTTAGTGGGTAGGCGGGCGACGTAATGGTCGGTCGAATCCCACACTACCCGGCTGTGGACCAAGTCGGGTGTCTTAAGAAGATTCCCTCCTCCTCGCAAAAAAAAAAAAAAAAAAAAAAAAAAAAAAGGTTAGTTCAGGTTAGTTCAGGTTAGTTCAGGTTAGTTCAGGTTAGTTCAGGTTAGTTCAGGTTAGTTCAGGTTAGTTCAGGTTAGTTCAGGTTAGTTCAGGTTAGTTCAGGTTAGTTCAGGTTAGTTCAGGTTAGTTCAGGTTAGTTCAGGTTAGTTCAGGTTAGTTCAGGTTAGTTCAGGTTAGTTCAGGTTAGTTCAGGTTAGTTCAGGTTAGTTCAGGTTAGTTCAGGTTAGTTCAGGTTAGTTCAGGTTAGTTCAGGTTAGTTCAGGTTAGTTCAGGTTAGTTCAGGTTAGTTCAGGTTAGTTCAGGTTAGTTCAGGTTAGTTCAGGTTAGTTCAGGTTAGTTCAGGTTAGTTCAGGTTAGTTCAGGTTAGTTCAGGTTAGTTCAGGTTAGTTCAGGTTAGTTCAGGTTAGTTCAGGTTAGTTCAGGTTAGTTCAGGTTAGTTCAGGTTAGTTCAGGTTAGTTCAGGTTAGTTCAGGTTAGTTCAGGTTAGTTCAGGTTAGTTCAGGTTAGTTCAGGTTAGTTCAGGTTAGTTCAGGTTAGTTCAGGTTAGTTCAGGTTAGTTCAGGTTAGTTCAGGTTAGTTCAGGTTAGTTCAGGTTAGTTCAGGTTAGTTCAGGTTAGTTCAGGTTAGTTCAGGTTAGTTCAGGTTAGTTCAGGTTAGTTCAGGTTAGTTCAGGTTAGTTCAGGTTAGTTCAGGTTAGTTCAGGTTAGTTCAGGTTAGTTCAGGTTAGTTCAGGTTAGTTCAGGTTAGTTCAGGTTAGTTCAGGTTAGTTCAGGTTAGTTCAGGTTAGTTCAGGTTAGTTCAGGTTAGTTCAGGTTAGTTCAGGTTAGTTCAGGTTAGTTCAGGTTCCCCCCCCGTGGTGTCTCCACCTTGTCGTGGTGGGGGGGCTTAGTACGGCCGTCGGGCTGCCGACTCTTGCCGGGAACGGGAGGAGGCGGCGGACCGGGGAGACGTAAAACAAAGAGAGGCACAAAAAAAACCATGAGGATGAGCGATGAGGGTAATATTGTACCCCAGGCGGGTAAAAATCCCGTCGCTGGCTCCGACCGGGTGAGAGCCCCGGTGGCCGGCGCTGCCCCCACGGATTCTGGGGGGGGGCACTCACGCTTAACCCGTACGCGGAGACAGTTCATGGAGAGGCGTCCTTCGGACCCCTCCATGGGCTACTTCAGCGTGCGAGGAAGAGACGAGGAGGTGACGATGACGACCGCGACGACGACTGGGACGAAACGAAAGGTGGGAGACACGTCCCCTCTCTCCGGAGGAGGGGCGTATAAGAGGAAGGAGAGCTCGGAGATTCTCACCATCATCGAGGCCATAGGCCAGATTGAGATGCTAGTCACCGAGCTCGAGGGGAAGATTGAGCGCAATACTCAACGGGACATCAAGGAGATCACGGGGAGGATGCGCAAACAGACTGACTTGTTCAACCGGAACATCGTAAAGCAGTGGCTTGACGAGCACCGGTATGAACAGGTGGACGAAGTGACAATGGAGACGGACACGAGGACTGACGGACGAACTGGACAGGGGGAGGGAAAAGAGGGGAGAGGCTGCTCTACTGCCTCGGTCGGTTGCCAGACCGAGACGGAGGAGCAGATGAGGGGGGAACTCCAAAGACTCAGGATCGGACAGCTTGTCAAAGACGACAGGCTGTCCGATGCTCTGAAGGAGCAGTGGGACGCGGGGATGTATACTGCCACCGAGGTCCGCCAAGGGGATCCGTTACAACACGGGTACGGGGCGGATCTGGGTGTCATTGTGGGGGCGGAGTCTAGCCCTCTCAGGGGGAGGGTCCTTCAACTCTTTCCGGAACTGGGAGAGCTGGACGACGCCGAGTGTGAAGGTGGGGGGGAGGGAGTTCCCTTCTTGCGCCAATCGTGCACGATGCGCAGGAGGGGGGCGCTCGAAACTAAGGAGAGGCACGTGTTCTTCAAGAAATTGAAGAGCACGGGCCCAAGAGAAGTGTTCGGAGCACTCCGGGCGCTTTTCATAACAATGGAGAGGGAGGGGAGAACTCGAGTCGTTATCCCGATGGTTCCTGGGGCGAACCCCTGGGAATTTAGGCGTCTGGTCGAGATGGCGGCCATGGATCGGGATGACGGCCTGACGGTAATCGTATATACGGGGAAGACAGAAGGGGGTGCCGTCCCTCCTGCGCCCGTCCAACGGGGCGGAGGTAGAAGGGATGAAGAGGTGGTGTTTGTCTCGAAAGAGAAGGGCGCCACCTACGGGGAAACCCTAAAAAAGGTGCGCGCGCTGGTGGCGGAGAGCCAGACGCAAGTGGACATTGGCAGCGTTAGGGAGACCCGCAACGGCGAGCTCCTCCTGGTGCTGCCAAAGGGGGGAGAAAAAGAGGGGGAAGAGATCCGCTCCATCCTCGACCGGGGATTGGGGGCGGGGCGGACAAGAACGGGGCTTGGATCCAGGTCCGTCACCTTCCGGGTGACGAACCTGGACGCCATTGCGACCGGAGAGGAGGTGGTAGGGGCGGTAGCTTCCGCGGCCGCGCTTGCGCCGGGCCAAGTCAAATTGGTCGGCTTGCGCAAAAGCTTCGGAGGCTGCCAAACCGCCACCCTTCGAATCATTGGGGGGGACGAGGCGGTGGGCAGGGCCCGGAAAGTCACCGAAGTCCGGGTTGGCATCAGCAAATGCCGACTAAGGGAACTGAGAGACTCCGGACGCTGCTACCGCTGTTGGGGCGAGGGCCATAAGGCCGGATCATGCAAGGGCGTGGATAGGACACGCCTGTGCGCCAGATGCGCCAAGGAGGGGCACAGGGCCGCGGAGTGTAAGAACTCCCGGTACTGCCCCCTCTGCGATGCGGACGGCCACAGCGCGGGTGGTCCAAACTGTGGGGGAGGAGCCAAAAGGGCTATCAAGTCCGCGCCCTTGCAGGCGAAAACAAATAGGAAGGGCGACCGCTCTACCTCTCCGCCTAAGGGCGGGGCGGGGGAGAAGGTGCCCAATAGGGGTGCAACGTCTGGCCCTCCCTCCTCGGGAGGAGGGAGGAAAAGAGAAAGGGATAGAGGTGCGCGCGTGACCCGATCTTCCTCTCCGCCCAAGGACGGGGAGGAAGAGAGGGAAAGAGAGTGGGAAGACACACGATCCCTCCCTCCTCCTGAGAGGGGGAGGGATCGGAGTGCGGAAAGTGGTTGCCGCTCCCCATCCTCCACCGAGGAAAGGATGGAGCCCGAGGAAGAGGCAGAGTGCGCCGATCAGCCGGGACCGGACGGCGGCGACGCGGAGGACTAGGCAGGTGAGTTGTGTGCGCGTGTGTGTGCGTGTGTCTGGATGAACGAAAGACTTGTGTGTGTTGCGAATGAGTTGTGAACGAGGTCATGGCTCCGGATATCAGAGAACTCAGATGCCTCCAGATTAACCTGGACAGGAAACGGGTGGCTACCGACCTACTGCACCAGGTTATCAGAGAGAGAGGCGTCGACGTTGTACTGGGACAAGAACCGAACAAAGCGGCGGGAAATGAAATCCGGGATCGGTGCGATGACGCTTTCATATGGCTAGCCAACCATGTGGAGGCGAAGTCAATCCATAGGGGGCGGGGATTTGTGGCCGTGGAGCTGGGATGGCTTACGCTGGTTTCGGCGTACTTCTCGCCGAACAAGGGGAGGGCACAATTTGAAGCCTTTCTCAGCAGGTTAGAGGGGTACGTGCGGGGTCTGGACGGCAGGAGGGTTCTCATTGCTGGGGACCTAAATGCTAAGAGTGGGCGTTTCGGCTCCCGGGCGCGGAATGCCTACGGCCTGTTACTGGATGAGTTTTTAGACGCGGGTGAGTTCTCCCCCCTTAATCATGGAGGGGAGTGGACCTTCGGGAACCGGAACGGGAGGTCACTGATTGACGTAACTATGGCTGGTGCGATTGCGTCAGGCATGGTCGAAGAGTGGCGAGTGGAAAGTGAAACGGAGAGTGGGAGTGGGCACCGGTACGTCTCCTTCTCCATACGAGGAGGAGGAGGGGCACCAAGAGCCGATTTACAGGGAGAGAGTAAGAAAGGTTGGATAGTGAATCCTAGTGGATTGGAGAAAGTGCGGCAGTACGTGGCGGACAGAAGGGGCACGGACGTGGCTGATGATCCAGAACGAATAGTGAAGGAGATCAGTCACGTCTGCGATGAATGTCTTCGCAAGAAGAATGTCGGTCGAAGTGGGACGCGAAAGGCTGCGTACTGGTGGAATGAAGAGGTTGCAGAAAAGAGGAGAGAGTGTGTGAGGGCCCGGAGACGGGTTACGAGAGAGAGAGTTAGGCGTGATGCAAGCGAATGGGAAAGGGTAGAGGAGGAGCTGAAAGAGGCAAGAAAGGCCCTCAAGGTGTCCGTAAGGAATGCAAAGAGGGAGTCGTGGAGGAGGTTGTGTGCTGACCTTGAGTCGGATGTCTGGGGTCTGGGGTATAAGATCGTGGCCGGGAAACTTGGACACCTCAGGAAAAGCCACCTCCCAGAAGCAGAAATGCTTCGGAAGGTGGACGAGCTGTTCCCGACGAAGGAAAGAGTCAGATGGGCTATAAGGGAACCTGGAGGCGAGGACGTGCCTCGGGTTACGGCGGAGGAGATCCGCCGGGCGGTCGGGGAACTCAAGAGCCGCAAGGCTCCAGGGTTGGACGGGATACCGAACGAGGTCTTGAAGCTATATCTTGGGGCAGTGCCCCAGGGCATGGCCGGCTGCGTTAATCGCATCTTGACCTCGGGCGCGTTCCCCAAGGCCTGGAAGAGGGCTCGACTGGTCCTGGTGGAGAAACCGAAGCGAGATCCGGACGCGGAGCCCAGCTACCGGCCCATCTGTCTTATTGACGGACTCGGGAAGGTGGTTGAAAAGGTGATCAAGACCAGACTGCTGGAAGAAGCGACTGCACGCGGCATGATTTGCGAACGTCAGTTTGGGTTTCTGAAAGGCAGGAGCACCATGGACGCCATGCGGGCGGTCATGCGGATAGTAGAGACGATCAGGGGGAAGAGTTACACGCACGCGGGCTTCTGCGTTATGGTAACAATCGATGTTAAGAACGCGTTCAACACGGCACCGTGGGACCTCATCGTCGAGGTGATGAGGAGGTCACACGTGAGCAGGTACCTGATTGACTTGGTGCAATCGTACTTGCAGGACCGATTTCTGGAGTTGCCTAACGGGGAGGTTCGCGAGCTGTCGTGTGGGGTTCCTCAGGGGTCCGTTCTGGGTCCCGTTTTGTGGAACCTGTTTTACGACGAAATGCTGACGGTGGGGTATCCAAAGGGTGTCACTCCGGTGGCATACGCGGACGACCTGGCGTTAGTCGTGGAGGCAAAGAACGGGGAAATCCTGGAATCGAGAGTCAGGCGGGCTATGGAACTGGTCGCCGACACGTTCCGTAGGAAGGGCCTTAGCATGGCGACCGATAAGACCGAGATGGTGCTCTTGGCCGGACGGCGCAAGCTGATAAGTATGGGACTGACGGTGGACGAAGTGAGGTATGACACGGCGGAATGCGTGAAGTACCTAGGGGTGTGGTTCGGCAGGAACGCTCGTTTCGGGGAGCACGTCCGCCGAACTGTCGACAAGGTGGGGAGGATCGTCCAGAAACTGGAAGGAATCCTCCCCCGTGTGAACGGGCTCAGTTATGAGAGGCGGAGGGTCATGGTTATGGCGGCATCGTCAGCCCTGCTTTACGCCGCTCCGATTTGGCAATCGGAGATGGCTTACCGGAAGTACAAAGGCATCCTGGAGAGGGCAAACCGCATGCTCGCTCTTAGGGTGGCTTGTGCTTACAGGACGGCACCGGGCGCGGCGGTGATGGCACTGGCCAAAATCCCGCCGATCAGATTGAGAGTAAGAGAAAGGTGCATGAAAGCAGAAGGTGAAAGTGCGAGTAACGTGGCAGAGTGGGTTATGAGCGAGTGGGAGAAAGAATGGGCGCTTTATGACGGGTGGATGAAGGTCTTCGTACCCAGCATCAGGAAGTGGTCCGAGTGCGCATGGGGGAAGCCCGGTTACGCGGTGTCGCAGGTGCTGACTGGGCACGGGGTGTTCGGGAAGTATCTGCGGCGCATAGGCGTCGAGCGTAGTGACCACTGCTGGTTCTGCGGGAACGAGACAGAGGGTGTGTGCGACACTCCTGCGCATACGCTGTGGGAGTGTCCTGAGTGGGAGGCCGATCGCGTTGCGGCCCGTGAGGGCGGCCTCAACCTGGACCGAAACGCAATTGGCAGAGAAATAGTAGCGAGTGAGTCTAAATGGGACTCATTCGAAAGACTGTGTGAGAGAATCATGAAGGCGAAGGGCGTGAAAGAGAACGAAAGGAGGAGGAATGGAAGCTTGGTCCCCCGCGTCGGCGGGGAGGTGGAAGGGGCCGAATAGCGGCCGGGAAATATGTTCCCACGGTTCCCACCGCTCCCCCGAAGTAATACCGAAAGGTGGTTCCGGGGGAGTAACATACGGTGGAAGAGAGGAAGGGGGTTTTAGTGGGTAGTCGGCATTTTTGCTGTACACCGGAGCCCCACACAGCCAGGTCGATTTACCAACAGAACATCAACGGCCTGGCGGAAGTGCGTAAATGCATTTCCCCTACCTCTATAAAAAAAAAAAAAAAAAAAAAAAAAAAAAAAAAAAAAAAAAAAAAAAAAAAAAAAAAAAAAAAAAAAAAGGTTAGTTCAGGTTAGTTCAGGTTAGTTCAGGTTAGTTCAGGTTAGTTCAGGTTAGTTCAGGTTAGTTCAGGTTAGTTCAGGTTAGTTCAGGTTAGTTCAGGTTAGTTCAGGTTAGTTCAGGTTAGTTCAGGTTAGTTCAGGTTAGTTCAGGTTAGTTCAGGTTAGTTCAGGTTAGTTCAGGTTAGTTCAGGTTAGTTCAGGTTAGTTCAGGTTAGTTCAGGTTAGTTCAGGTTAGTTCAGGTTAGTTCAGGTTAGTTCAGGTTAGTTCAGGTTAGTTCAGGTTAGTTCAGGTTAGTTCAGGTTAGTTCAGGTTAGTTCAGGTTAGTTCAGGTTAGTTCAGGTTAGTTCAGGTTAGTTCAGGTTAGTTCAGGTTAGTTCAGGTTAGTTCAGGTTCCCTCCCGAGGTGTCTCCACCTTGACGTGGTGGGAGGGCTTGAGGGTCCCTGCGACCCCAGGAGCCATGCCGGTGGGTGCAACCGTACCGGACGGGTCCTGGGAGAGGGACCGGACAAAGAGAGACACAGTAGAAGAAATGGAGAGTGAAGCACGAAACGAGTTACCCCAGGCGGGTGTTAGTCCCGCCGCCGGTTCCGACCGGGTGAGAGCCCCGGTGGCCGGTGCTGGCCCCAAGGATTCTGGGGGGGGCCAAGCTCACTTTAAGTTTTCAAGGGGGATATATTTGGAAAGACGACAGTCGGAGCCCTCTGTGTACGGGGGAGTCTATGACATACAGGGAAGGGGAATACATACAAAGACAGACACAGACACAACAGGACAGGACAGGGAAATGGAAAGGAAAAAAAGAAAAATATTAGATACATCAATAAGGGGAAACTACGGAGGTGAAGCCTATAAGAAAAAAGAGAGCACGGAAGTATTTATATTGACTGAAACTATTGAGAGAATGAGGGTATTAATCGGGGAACTTGAAAATAAAATAGAGAAAAATACACAACGGGACATAAAAGAGATAAGCAAGAAATTAACAAAGCAAAGTGAAGTAATTGGACGCGACATAATAAAAAATTGGTTAATAAGAAATAAATATGAAAGGGCAGAAACAATGACATTCGACATAGACGTACAGACGGACGGGGACATAAAAAACACGACAGAAACAAGGGACCAGGGTACACAAACGGGAATGGAAGAGGACATAATGGAAATTACGGGAATAAAAAATTATGGGGAGTTTAAAAAAATAGAACAAAGAAAATGGCATGATTCTGCATTTATAAAGACAGAAATTGACACTGGGGACTTTTTTGAGGCCAAAACAGAAAAAGTGGAAGTGGTGATGGTGGACATTAAAAAGGGACTACACAATAGGATCAAGGAGAGGTATCCAGAACTGGTTGAGTGCACGGAAGGATTCGAAGTGATAGAACGGACAGTAAGGTTTAAATATGGAACGGGGCAAAAAGAGGAAAGTAGGAGAATTGTGAGGATTAGCTGTACGAGGAGGGACGAGGACTTGTGGAGGAGTTTAGTGAAGCTCAGAAGGGAGACAGAGGGTGAGGAATGTGTTGCTATGCACGGAGTGGAGGGGACGGAGATTGAGAGGACTAGGAAAATGGTGGAAGCGGTGTTTTGGATGGGGAAAACGAAAATAAAAATATACACAGACAAAAGGGAAGAAGTGAGGGAAACAAAAAATAAAAGGAGGTCATATGCACTAATAGTGGACAGGATACCGGGGGAGAAACTCGAGGAAACAATGGGTAAAATTAAGGGGTCAATTATAAATAAGGAGGGGGTTAAAGAAATAAACAATGTGAGGACAACAAAAAAGGGAAAAATTCTGGTAACCATGGGGAAGGAGGAGAATAGTGTTAGGGAAATAAAAGAAGCTATACAAAGGGGTGTGGTGACAAAAGTAACAATGACGGGACCAAATGAAAAAAGGGTGATAATAAATATAAGGGGAATGGAATTAACGACAGTAAGGGAAGAGGTGAAGGAGGCAATAATGGATAGAGTGGAGGGTCTCAGAGAGGGCGACTTCACGCTAGGGAATATGAGAGGGAACGCGGGGGACACACAGGCGGTGACACTGACCATTGGGGAAAAATGGGCAGAGCAGTTAATGATGGACCAGTATATCAGGGTGGGATTTGTTCGATGCAGGATGGAAAGAAGGGTGGAGGTAGTGCGGTGCTACAGATGTTGGGGTTTGGAGCATCTTGCAAGGGACTGTAAGGGACAGGATAGAAGGGAAAGTTGTTTTGTATGCGGAGAGGCTGGACATAGGAGTGACGAATGCAAGGGAGAGGAAAGATGTGTTTTGTGTGATATGAAGGGGCATAGAACCGGGACGGGAAGATGTGTGGAATTTAGGATGGCGCTGGCCAGAGCCAGGAGAGGAGAAAGGAAAAGGAGCGAGACCACGCCTCCCCCCGTAAAAGGGGGAGGGGCGTAGTCCAAGAATACCACCCCCCCCCTGAAGTAATGCCGAGAGGCGGTTCCGGGGGGGAGCCAGGGTGAAGAGGGGAGGTTTTTAGTGGGTAGGCGCCCTCCCTTCAGGGGGGTGAATCCCACATAACCCGGTCGCCAGACCATCAGGCCGGGTACCTATGAAGGTTTTCCTTCCCTATACAAAAAAAAAAAAAAAAAAAAAAAAAAAAAAAAAAAAAAAAAAAAAAAAGGTTAGTTCAGGTTAGTTCAGGTTAGTTCAGGTTAGTTCAGGTTAGTTCAGGTTAGTTCAGGTTAGTTCAGGTTAGTTCAGGTTAGTTCAGGTTAGTTCAGGTTAGTTCAGGTTAGTTCAGGTTAGTTCAGGTTAGTTCAGGTTAGTTCAGGTTAGTTCAGGTTAGTTCAGGTTAGTTCAGGTTAGTTCAGGTTAGTTCAGGTTAGTTCAGGTTAGTTCAGGTTAGTTCAGGTTAGTTCAGGTTAGTTCAGGTTAGTTCAGGTTAGTTCAGGTTAGTTCAGGTTAGTTCAGGTTAGTTCAGGTTAGTTCAGGTTAGTTCAGGTTAGTTCAGGTTAGTTCAGGTTAGTTCAGGTTAGTTCAGGTTAGTTCAGGTTAGTTCAGGTTAGTTCAGGTTAGTTCAGGTTAGTTCAGGTTAGTTCAGGTTAGTTCAGGTTAGTTCAGGTTAGTTCAGGTTAGTTCAGGTTAGTTCAGGTTAGTTCAGGTTAGTTCAGGTTAGTTCAGGTTAGTTCAGGTTAGTTCAGGTTAGTTCAGGTTAGTTCAGGTTAGTTCAGGTTAGTTCAGGTTAGTTCAGGTTAGTTCAGGTTAGTTCAGGTTAGTTCAGGTTAGTTCAGGTTAGTTCAGGTTAGTTCAGGTTAGTTCAGGTTAGTTCAGGTTAGTTCAGGTTAGTTCAGGTTAGTTCAGGTTAGTTCAGGTTAGTTCAGGTTAGTTCAGGTTAGTTCAGGTTAGTTCAGGTTAGTTCAGGTTAGTTCAGGTTAGTTCAGGTTAGTTCAGGTTAGTTCAGGTTAGTTCAGGTTAGTTCAGGTTAGTTCAGGTTAGTTCAGGTTAGTTCAGGTTAGTTCAGGTTAGTTCAGGTTAGTTCAGGTTAGTTCAGGTTAGTTCAGGTTAGTTCAGGTTAGTTCAGGTTAGTTCAGGTTAGTTCAGGTTAGTTCAGGTTAGTTCAGGTTCCCGTGGATTGAGCAATCTATCGGGCGCGTCCCCCGGGTGGCGGATAGGGGAACGGCCAGGACTTCTTACGAGGTCACTGGTTAGTGGGAGTGATAAGTGATGGCTTCAGCTTAAAAACTGCAAGTCCGGAACGAAAACTTCCGCCGTGGACCAGCTTAACAAACCGTAAACAGCTGATGGATTTCGGCAACGGGGACAAGGATGTCTTCGGGGCCGGGGTGGATCAGGTGAACGGGGATCTCTTCGGGGATCGAGTGGTGAGGCCACTATAACACCTTCCAATTCTCGCGGCATGGCGCGCGCCCAAGAGATGCAAGGATGGGGGGAAGCCCAATCCTCAGCGGCCTCGAAGGGGTCCACACTGTGGATACGGGCTTGGCGAGCGCGCGGTACCTTAGCTGAAATTGTACTTACCTCAAAGAGTGCAACTTCTCCCAACTCACCTGACGTCCTTAGAAAATCCAACTCTTCGGAGTATCCTGTTCTTCCAACAACTTCCAAGGAGCAAACCGCAAACAGCCGATGGGTCTTGGTGGGGGCTGCAGTGATGTGGTCAACAACCGGGATGATCGGGTGCGTGGGGATCCTTTGGGATCGCGTGGTGAGGCCACTATAAATACCTCCCAAATCCTAAGGTGGGGTGCGCGCCGAAGGGATGCGTGGCTGGATGGAAGACCAGTTCCTAGCGGCTCCGTGGGGGTTCACCTTCATCCAGTGAACACAGACGTGGCGAATCTGCGGTACTCGAGCTGAAATTGTACTTCAATCCCAAAGTGCAATTTATCCACTTACCTTATCCTTATCCCTATCCTTGTGATGAGCCGCCTCCTCGGAGTATCCTGAAAATGATCCAAATTACTAGCCTATTCCTATCCTAAATAACCTATACTTACCCAATACTTACCTGGATGTGTGGCGTCCGTATATGTGTTTAAATTACAGTTATGATGAGTGGTCACCCAAAACGTGTACCCCAGGCGGGTAATAATCCCGCCATTGGTTCCGACCGGGTGAAAGCCCCGGTGACCAATGCTGGCCCCAAGGATTCTGGGGGGGGCCAGAACCGCTCCGACGCTGAAGGCGTCGTTGGAGATGTGGAGGACCGGGATATGGAGAGCCCGTTCGCGAGGAGTGGTAGGATGCGGCGATCCCCGCCCACTCGCAGGGAGACTGCTCCGGGCGAGGCGTGGAGGTCGCTGGCGGTGTCCGAGGCACTACCCACTAGGAGGGCATCGGAGGGGGCGGTGAGCGCCCTGGGGGGGGAGGAGTTCTTCTCCGCCTTCTCCTTGGAGATGCCCCCACCTACAAGCACCCCTAGCCAGAGGGGCAAAAGAAGGAGAGAGGCGGAGGAAAGCTTCTCCCAGTCCACTGAGGAGAGGGGAACGGCACTGGAGGAGGCCGTGGCGAGGGCGGACGACCTGGAGAGGCAGCTCAAGAAGAGCTACAGGCCAAACCAGGACTTCGTGAACGCTGTCTCCGGGCTGCGGAGCGTCCTGCGCAGAGCAGCCCGGGAGGAAAGGACGTGCGAGGAGACGGAGAGGCTGCGGGAAGAGAACGGGGCCTTAAGGAGGAGGATCGAGGAGATGGAGAGGGTGGGCAGGACGGCGGTGGAGAGGGTCGACTGTGCCACCCAAACGGAGTCGGAAGAGGAGCGGAGGACCAGGGAGCAGAGAGAGCGGATCCGCCGACTAGTTGCTTCTGGAGAGCTGCGTGCGGCGATCCGGGAGCGCTGGGAGGAGGGTCTGTTCTCTCAAACGGAGCAGGTGAGTGGGGATGCATGGGGGGAAGGGTATGGGAGCGACCTGGCGGTCATAGTGGGGGAGGAAGCTTCCGCGGCACGGGACGGGGTGTTGAGGATGCTCCCCGAACTGAAAGAGCTGGGGGAGGACCAGAGAGGAAGGGTGCCATTCTTGGTACAATCGTGCCGGCTGCGGAAGGGGGGGAGAACCGAGGAGAAGACACGATACGTCTTCTACCGGAGGTTAAAGGGGGAAGTGAGCCCGGAGGGGGTTTACGAGGCCCTTAGGGAGCTCGTGGAGACCGCCAGGGAGGAGGGCAGGACCAGGGTAGTGGTCCCTCATGTTCAGGGGACGGATCCCCTGAAGATGAGGAAGTTGGGGGAACTGGCGGCAGAGGGAGGTGGAGTTAAGCTCCGCTTCTACCTGACAGGGGCTGGGGAGAGCGGAACGGGGAGGGCCACCTCAAGGGAGGAGGAGGCCATCTTCGTCACCAGAGAGGCGGGGACGACCTACCTGGATGCCCTGAAAAGGGTACGCCAGGTGGTCGCGACCGGGGGGGGAGAGGTAAAGGTGGGCACGGTCAGGGAAACCAAGAAGGGCGAGGTCCTTCTGACCGTGCCTAAGGGTGGGAAGGGAGAGAGGCTCAGGGAGCTTCTCGCCAGGGAGCTTGGAGGGGGGCGTGTGCGGGGGGGGACTGGGAGACCGGTGGCCTTCCTGGTATACGGCCTGGACGGGGTTACCACGGGGGAGGAGGTGGTAGGGGCGGTGGCGACCGCGGCGGAGGTGGAGCAGGGGCGGCTACGGCTGCTGAGCATCCGGCCCAGCTTCGGAAGCTGCCAAACCGCCACCATCCTAGTGGAGGCCGAGGTGGCGGCGAGCGTCCGGCGGATCGCGGATCTCCGGGTCGGCATCTCGCGGTGCCGGCTGCGGGAGAGAAGGGAGTCCGGCCGATGCTACCGGTGCTGGCAGGGAGGCCACAAGGCTGGGGAGTGCAAGGGGGAGGACCGCTCGCAGCTTTGCGCAAGGTGCGCGCAGGGGGGCCACAAGGCCGCCGCCTGCCAAGCGGAGCGGTACTGCCCCCTGTGCAAAAAGGGGGGGCACAGTGCTGGGGGGCCCGGGTGCGAGCCCAAGCCCAAGGGGGAAACCGGAGCCAAGGGAGGACCCAAGGCTGAGGGTGGGCCCAAGGCCAAGGGGGAACCCAAGGCCAAGGGCGAACCCAAAGCCAAGGGAAAACCCAAGGCGAAGGGGGAGCCCAAGGGCGAGGGGTCGGAGGACACCCCGAAGACGAGGCAGAGGCCGGTGGCGGCCTCCACCCCCAGAGGGGAGCAGGATGGGGACGACTCTCCATCAACCAGCTTCCTGCGGTCGCTGGTGGCCGATGGAGATGGAGGAGCCGTGGAAGGGACGGGGAAGGACTAGGAGCGGACACGGGTGAGTGTGCGTGAATGTGAGTGTGAGTGTTGGTGTGGGTCTGTATGGGGTCATGGCGTCGGACAGGGAACTGCGGTGCCTGCAGATCAACCTGGACAGGGGCCGTCTCGCGATGGACCTCATGTACCAGGTGATCAGAGAGCAGGGCATCCACGTGGTGCTCGGTCAGGAACCGTGCGTGGCCGAAGGGAGCCTAGTAAGGGACAGGTGCGACGACGCTTTCATCTGGCTTGCGCCGGGTGTGAGCGTGCAGTCAATCCACCGAGACCGGGGGTTCGTTGCAGCGGAGCTGGACGGTGTCACTCTCGTCTCCGCGTACTTCTCTCCGAACCGGACCACTGCTTCATTCGAGGCGTGGATTCGGCGACTGGAGGGGTATGTCAGGGGGCGTGATGGCAGGAAGGTTCTCATCGCTGGGGACCTGAACGCCAAGAGTGGGCGGTTCGGCTCCTGGGTGACGAATGCCTACGGACGGGTCCTGGAAGAGTTCCTGGAGGCCGTGGAACTCGTCCCCATCAACACCGGGGGCGAGTGGACGTTCGGGAACCGGAACGGCAGGTCGCTGATTGACGTGACCATGGCAGGTACGACTGTGCATGGTTGCGTGCGTGATTGGAATGTTGAAGTGGGAATGGAGAGCGGAAGTGGCCACAGGTACATCTCCTATCGCTTGACGCGTGGGGGAACTGTACCTGTTGGCGTGGATAGAAGTGAGAAGAAGGTAGGATGGAAAGTGAACGAGAAGGGGTTAGGGCGATTGAGCCAGTACGTGATGGTGCATGACGGTCTGGGCGAAGTGGAAACTCCCGAAGGAATAGTTCGGGAGATAAGCGAAGCTTGTGACCGGTGTTTAAGGAAACGTGAGTGTGGGAATGCGAAACGAGAGGTGTACTGGTGGAATGAAGAGGTCGCCGAAAGGCGGAAAGCATGTGTGAGAGCAAGAAGGAAGTGGACGAGAGAGAGAGGAAGGGGGCGGCACCGGTCTAGATCCGAAACGGGCGAGACCGAGGCAGCCGACAGGTATAAAAGGGAAAAGAAGGCTCTCAAGGCGTCCGTAAGGAAGGCCAAGAGAGATGAGTGGAATCGTGTGTGTGCGGAGCTGGAAACGGACGTCTGGGGACTCGGCTACAAGATTGTGGCCGGGAAACTTGGCCGACTGAGAAGTGGTCCCCTGCCCACGGCAGAAATGCACAGGCAGGTGGACACGCTGTTCCCGGTGAAGCCGCGGGTAATGTGGGAAAAGGTGCGGGTAGTGCCGGATGACGTGCCTCGGGTTACGGCGGAGGAGATCCGCCGGGCGGTCGGGGAACTCAAGAGCCGCAAGGCTCCGGGACTGGACGGAATACCGAACGAGGTCTTGAAGCTGTATCTTGGGGCAGTGCCCCAGGGTATGGTGGGTTGCGTGAATCGCATCTTGACCTCGGGAGAGTACCCTAAGGTTTGGAAGAGGACTCGACTCGTGCTGGTGGAGAAACCGAAGCGTGATCCGGGTGCGGAGGCCACGTACCGGCCCATATGCCTTGTGGACGGACTCGGGAAAGTGGCGGAAAAGGTGGTCAAGACCAGATTGCTGGAAGAAGCGACGAGGTATGGCATGATTGATGAGAGACAGTATGGGTTCGTTAAGGGCAGGAGCACCCTGGACGCCATGCGGTCTGTCATGCAGGTCGTGGAGGGGATCAGGAGGAAAAGTTACACGCATGCGGGCTTCTGCGTCATGGTAACGATAGATGTGAAGAACGCTTTCAATAGTGCACCGTGGGACCTCATCATGAATGTGTTGAGGAGGTCCGCGGTGAGCGGGTACCTCTTGAACGTAGTTCAGTCGTACCTGCATGCTCGGGTTTTGGTGTTGCCAGACGGGGGGGTCCGAGAGTTGTCGTGTGGGGTGCCTCAGGGGTCTGTGCTGGGCCCCGTCTTGTGGAACCTCTACTACGACGGGATACTGACGGCCGGATACCCGCGTGGAGTCACTCCGGTGGCTTACGCGGACGACCTGGCGTTGGTGGTCACGGCGGGGGACGGGGAAACCCTAGAGACGCGGACTAGGCAGGCCATGGAACTGGTCGCCGATACGTTCGAAAGCATGGGACTTAGCATGGCCACGGAGAAAACCGAAATGGTTCTCCTGGCCGGGCGAAGGAAAATAAGGAGTATGAGTCTGAGAGTGGACGACGTCTCGTACGAGACGAAAGAATGCGTGAAGTACCTGGGAGTGTGGTTCAGCAGAAATGCTCGCTTCGGTGAGCATGCGCGCCGGACCGCCGAAAAGGTATCTAGAGTGATTGGGAAGCTCGAAGGCATTTTGCCTAGAGTCGGTGGATTGGGGTATGAAAGACGGAGGTTGATGGTGATGGCGGCATCGTCGGTTCTGCTGTACGCAGCTCCTGTCTGGAAGACGGAGATGACGTGCGGCAAGTACGTGGCCATCCTGGAGAGGGCAAATCGTTTGCTCGCACTCCGGGTGGCCAGTGCCTACAGAACGGCACCAACCGAGGCGGTGTTAGCTTTGGCCAAGATACCTCCGGTGCGGATTAGAGTACTAGAGAGAAGTATGCTGAGTGAAGGTGAAGGTAGGAGCGAGGCGAAAGAATGGGTGATGAGAGAATGGGAGAAGGACTGGGAGAAGTATGAGGGCTGGATTAAAACCTTCATACCCCGGATCCGGATCTGGTACGAGTGTGAGTGGAGTAAGAGCGGGTATGCGCTGTCACAGGTATTTACCGGGCACGGTGTATTTGGTAAGTATCTGAAGCGCATCGGGGTGGAGAGGAGTGCGCGTTGCTGGTTCTGCGATGCGAATGAGGACACACCGGAGCATACGCTCTGGGAATGTCCAGAATGGGAGGGCTATCGGGTGGAGGCCAGGGAGAGCGGACTCGACCTGGACCGAAACAAGATAGGAAATGAATTGGTGGATAGTGAGAGAAAATGGGAAGCATTTGTGGGCCTGACGGAAAAAATCCTGATGGCCAAGATTGCAAGGGAGAACGAGAGGAAGAAAAGTGGGGTGCGTGTCCGCACCTAGTCTGGGAGATCGAGGAAGCCCCGATGTAATGCCGAAAGGCGGTCCCGGGGCAGAAGAGGGGAGGTGGGTTTAGTGGGTAGGCGGGCGACGTAATGGTCGGTCGAATCCCACACTACCCGGCTGTGGACCAAGTCGGGTGTCTTAAGAAGATTCCCTCCTCCTCGCAAAAAAAAAAAAAAAAAAAAAAAAAAAAAAAAAAAAAAAAAAAAAAAAAAAAAAAAAAAAAGGTTAGTTCAGGTTAGTTCAGGTTAGTTCAGGTTAGTTCAGGTTAGTTCAGGTTAGTTCAGGTTAGTTCAGGTTAGTTCAGGTTAGTTCAGGTTAGTTCAGGTTAGTTCAGGTTAGTTCAGGTTAGTTCAGGTTAGTTCAGGTTAGTTCAGGTTAGTTCAGGTTAGTTCAGGTTAGTTCAGGTTAGTTCAGGTTAGTTCAGGTTAGTTCAGGTTAGTTCAGGTTAGTTCAGGTTAGTTCAGGTTAGTTCAGGTTAGTTCAGGTTAGTTCAGGTTAGTTCAGGTTAGTTCAGGTTAGTTCAGGTTAGTTCAGGTTAGTTCAGGTTAGTTCAGGTTAGTTCAGGTTAGTTCAGGTTAGTTCAGGTTAGTTCAGGTTAGTTCAGGTTAGTTCAGGTTAGTTCAGGTTAGTTCAGGTTAGTTCAGGTTAGTTCAGGTTAGTTCAGGTTAGTTCAGGTTAGTTCAGGTTAGTTCAGGTTAGTTCAGGTTAGTTCAGGTTAGTTCAGGTTAGTTCAGGTTAGTTCAGGTTAGTTCAGGTTAGTTCAGGTTAGTTCAGGTTAGTTCAGGTTAGTTCAGGTTAGTTCAGGTTAGTTCAGGTTAGTTCAGGTTAGTTCAGGTTAGTTCAGGTTAGTTCAGGTTAGTTCAGGTTAGTTCAGGTTAGTTCAGGTTAGTTCAGGTTAGTTCAGGTTAGTTCAGGTTAGTTCAGGTTAGTTCAGGTTAGTTCAGGTTAGTTCAGGTTAGTTCAGGTTAGTTCAGGTTAGTTCAGGTTAGTTCAGGTTAGTTCAGGTTAGTTCAGGTTAGTTCAGGTTAGTTCAGGTTAGTTCAGGTTAGTTCAGGTTAGTTCAGGTTAGTTCAGGTTAGTTCAGGTTAGTTCAGGTTAGTTCAGGTTAGTTCAGGTTAGTTCAGGTTAGTTCAGGTTAGTTCAGGTTAGTTCAGGTTAGTTCAGGTTAGTTCAGGTTAGTTCAGGTTAGTTCAGGTTAGTTCAGGTTAGTTCAGGTTAGTTCAGGTTAGTTCAGGTTAGTTCAGGTTAGTTCAGGTTAGTTCAGGTTAGTTCAGGTTAGTTCAGGTTAGTTCAGGTTAGTTCAGGTTAGTTCAGGTTAGTTCAGGTTAGTTCAGGTTAGTTCAGGTTAGTTCAGGTTAGTTCAGGTTAGTTCAGGTTAGTTCAGGTTAGTTCAGGTTAGTTCAGGTTAGTTCAGGTTAGTTCAGGTTAGTTCAGGTTAGTTCAGGTTAGTTCAGGTTAGTTCAGGTTAGTTCAGGTTAGTTCAGGTTAGTTCAGGTTAGTTCAGGTTAGTTCAGGTTAGTTCAGGTTAGTTCAGGTTAGTTCAGGTTAGTTCAGGTTAGTTCAGGTTAGTTCAGGTTAGTTCAGGTTAGTTCAGGTTAGTTCAGGTTAGTTCAGGTTAGTTCAGGTTAGTTCAGGTTAGTTCAGGTTAGTTCAGGTTAGTTCAGGTTAGTTCAGGTTAGTTCAGGTTAGTTCAGGTTAGTTCAGGTTAGTTCAGGTTAGTTCAGGTTAGTTCAGGTTAGTTCAGGTTAGTTCAGGTTAGTTCAGGTTAGTTCAGGTTAGTTCAGGTTAGTTCAGGTTAGTTCAGGTTAGTTCAGGTTAGTTCAGGTTAGTTCAGGTTAGTTCAGGTTAGTTCAGGTTAGTTCAGGTTAGTTCAGGTTAGTTCAGGTTAGTTCAGGTTAGTTCAGGTTAGTTCAGGTTAGTTCAGGTTAGTTCAGGTTAGTTCAGGTTAGTTCAGGTTAGTTCAGGTTAGTTCAGGTTAGTTCAGGTTAGTTCAGGTTAGTTCAGGTTAGTTCAGGTTAGTTCAGGTTAGTTCAGGTTAGTTCAGGTTAGTTCAGGTTAGTTCAGGTTAGTTCAGGTTAGTTCAGGTTAGTTCAGGTTAGTTCAGGTTAGTTCAGGTTAGTTCAGGTTAGTTCAGGTTAGTTCAGGTTAGTTCAGGTTAGTTCAGGTTAGTTCAGGTTAGTTCAGGTTAGTTCAGGTTAGTTCAGGTTAGTTCAGGTTAGTTCAGGTTAGTTCAGGTTAGTTCAGGTTAGTTCAGGTTAGTTCAGGTTAGTTCAGGTTAGTTCAGGTTAGTTCAGGTTAGTTCAGGTTAGTTCAGGTTAGTTCAGGTTAGTTCAGGTTAGTTCAGGTTAGTTCAGGTTAGTTCAGGTTAGTTCAGGTTAGTTCAGGTTAGTTCAGGTTAGTTCAGGTTAGTTCAGGTTAGTTCAGGTTAGTTCAGGTTAGTTCAGGTTAGTTCAGGTTAGTTCAGGTTAGTTCAGGTTAGTTCAGGTTAGTTCAGGTTAGTTCAGGTTAGTTCAGGTTAGTTCAGGTTAGTTCAGGTTAGTTCAGGTTAGTTCAGGTTAGTTCAGGTTAGTTCAGGTTAGTTCAGGTTAGTTCAGGTTAGTTCAGGTTAGTTCAGGTTAGTTCAGGTTAGTTCAGGTTAGTTCAGGTTAGTTCAGGTTAGTTCAGGTTAGTTCAGGTTAGTTCAGGTTAGTTCAGGTTAGTTCAGGTTAGTTCAGGTTAGTTCAGGTTAGTTCAGGTTAGTTCAGGTTAGTTCAGGTTAGTTCAGGTTAGTTCAGGTTAGTTCAGGTTAGTTCAGGTTAGTTCAGGTTAGTTCAGGTTAGTTCAGGTTAGTTCAGGTTAGTTCAGGTTAGTTCAGGTTAGTTCAGGTTAGTTCAGGTTAGTTCAGGTTAGTTCAGGTTAGTTCAGGTTAGTTCAGGTTAGTTCAGGTTAGTTCAGGTTAGTTCAGGTTAGTTCAGGTTAGTTCAGGTTAGTTCAGGTTAGTTCAGGTTAGTTCAGGTTAGTTCAGGTTAGTTCAGGTTAGTTCAGGTTAGTTCAGGTTAGTTCAGGTTAGTTCAGGTTAGTTCAGGTTAGTTCAGGTTAGTTCAGGTTAGTTCAGGTTAGTTCAGGTTAGTTCAGGTTAGTTCAGGTTAGTTCAGGTTAGTTCAGGTTAGTTCAGGTTAGTTCAGGTTAGTTCAGGTTAGTTCAGGTTAGTTCAGGTTAGTTCAGGTTAGTTCAGGTTAGTTCAGGTTAGTTCAGGTTAGTTCAGGTTAGTTCAGGTTAGTTCAGGTTAGTTCAGGTTAGTTCAGGTTAGTTCAGGTTAGTTCAGGTTAGTTCAGGTTAGTTCAGGTTAGTTCAGGTTAGTTCAGGTTAGTTCAGGTTAGTTCAGGTTAGTTCAGGTTAGTTCAGGTTAGTTCAGGTTAGTTCAGGTTAGTTCAGGTTAGTTCAGGTTAGTTCAGGTTAGTTCAGGTTAGTTCAGGTTAGTTCAGGTTAGTTCAGGTTAGTTCAGGTTAGTTCAGGTTAGTTCAGGTTAGTTCAGGTTAGTTCAGGTTAGTTCAGGTTAGTTCAGGTTAGTTCAGGTTAGTTCAGGTTAGTTCAGGTTAGTTCAGGTTAGTTCAGGTTAGTTCAGGTTAGTTCAGGTTAGTTCAGGTTAGTTCAGGTTAGTTCAGGTTAGTTCAGGTTAGTTCAGGTTAGTTCAGGTTAGTTCAGGTTAGTTCAGGTTAGTTCAGGTTAGTTCAGGTTAGTTCAGGTTAGTTCAGGTTAGTTCAGGTTAGTTCAGGTTAGTTCAGGTTAGTTCAGGTTAGTTCAGGTTAGTTCAGGTTAGTTCAGGTTAGTTCAGGTTAGTTCAGGTTAGTTCAGGTTAGTTCAGGTTAGTTCAGGTTAGTTCAGGTTAGTTCAGGTTAGTTCAGGTTAGTTCAGGTTAGTTCAGGTTAGTTCAGGTTAGTTCAGGTTAGTTCAGGTTAGTTCAGGTTAGTTCAGGTTAGTTCAGGTTAGTTCAGGTTAGTTCAGGTTAGTTCAGGTTAGTTCAGGTTAGTTCAGGTTAGTTCAGGTTAGTTCAGGTTAGTTCAGGTTAGTTCAGGTTAGTTCAGGTTAGTTCAGGTTAGTTCAGGTTAGTTCAGGTTAGTTCAGGTTAGTTCAGGTTAGTTCAGGTTAGTTCAGGTTAGTTCAGGTTAGTTCAGGTTAGTTCAGGTTAGTTCAGGTTAGTTCAGGTTAGTTCAGGTTAGTTCAGGTTAGTTCAGGTTAGTTCAGGTTAGTTCAGGTTAGTTCAGGTTAGTTCAGGTTAGTTCAGGTTAGTTCAGGTTAGTTCAGGTTAGTTCAGGTTAGTTCAGGTTAGTTCAGGTTAGTTCAGGTTAGTTCAGGTTAGTTCAGGTTAGTTCAGGTTAGTTCAGGTTAGTTCAGGTTAGTTCAGGTTAGTTCAGGTTAGTTCAGGTTAGTTCAGGTTAGTTCAGGTTAGTTCAGGTTAGTTCAGGTTAGTTCAGGTTAGTTCAGGTTAGTTCAGGTTAGTTCAGGTTAGTTCAGGTTAGTTCAGGTTAGTTCAGGTTAGTTCAGGTTAGTTCAGGTTAGTTCAGGTTAGTTCAGGTTAGTTCAGGTTAGTTCAGGTTAGTTCAGGTTAGTTCAGGTTAGTTCAGGTTAGTTCAGGTTAGTTCAGGTTAGTTCAGGTTAGTTCAGGTTAGTTCAGGTTAGTTCAGGTTAGTTCAGGTTAGTTCAGGTTAGTTCAGGTTAGTTCAGGTTAGTTCAGGTTAGTTCAGGTTAGTTCAGGTTAGTTCAGGTTAGTTCAGGTTAGTTCAGGTTAGTTCAGGTTAGTTCAGGTTAGTTCAGGTTAGTTCAGGTTAGTTCAGGTTAGTTCAGGTTAGTTCAGGTTAGTTCAGGTTAGTTCAGGTTAGTTCAGGTTAGTTCAGGTTAGTTCAGGTTAGTTCAGGTTAGTTCAGGTTAGTTCAGGTTAGTTCAGGTTAGTTCAGGTTAGTTCAGGTTAGTTCAGGTTAGTTCAGGTTAGTTCAGGTTAGTTCAGGTTAGTTCAGGTTAGTTCAGGTTAGTTCAGGTTAGTTCAGGTTAGTTCAGGTTAGTTCAGGTTAGTTCAGGTTAGTTCAGGTTAGTTCAGGTTAGTTCAGGTTAGTTCAGGTTAGTTCAGGTTAGTTCAGGTTAGTTCAGGTTAGTTCAGGTTAGTTCAGGTTAGTTCAGGTTAGTTCAGGTTAGTTCAGGTTAGTTCAGGTTAGTTCAGGTTAGTTCAGGTTAGTTCAGGTTAGTTCAGGTTAGTTCAGGTTAGTTCAGGTTAGTTCAGGTTAGTTCAGGTTAGTTCAGGTTAGTTCAGGTTAGTTCAGGTTAGTTCAGGTTAGTTCAGGTTAGTTCAGGTTAGTTCAGGTTAGTTCAGGTTAGTTCAGGTTAGTTCAGGTTAGTTCAGGTTAGTTCAGGTTAGTTCAGGTTAGTTCAGGTTAGTTCAGGTTAGTTCAGGTTAGTTCAGGTTAGTTCAGGTTAGTTCAGGTTAGTTCAGGTTAGTTCAGGTTAGTTCAGGTTAGTTCAGGTTAGTTCAGGTTAGTTCAGGTTAGTTCAGGTTAGTTCAGGTTAGTTCAGGTTAGTTCAGGTTAGTTCAGGTTAGTTCAGGTTAGTTCAGGTTAGTTCAGGTTAGTTCAGGTTAGTTCAGGTTAGTTCAGGTTAGTTCAGGTTAGTTCAGGTTAGTTCAGGTTAGTTCAGGTTAGTTCAGGTTAGTTCAGGTTAGTTCAGGTTAGTTCAGGTTAGTTCAGGTTAGTTCAGGTTAGTTCAGGTTAGTTCAGGTTAGTTCAGGTTAGTTCAGGTTAGTTCAGGTTAGTTCAGGTTAGTTCAGGTTAGTTCAGGTTAGTTCAGGTTAGTTCAGGTTAGTTCAGGTTAGTTCAGGTTAGTTCAGGTTAGTTCAGGTTAGTTCAGGTTAGTTCAGGTTAGTTCAGGTTAGTTCAGGTTAGTTCAGGTTAGTTCAGGTTAGTTCAGGTTAGTTCAGGTTAGTTCAGGTTAGTTCAGGTTAGTTCAGGTTAGTTCAGGTTAGTTCAGGTTAGTTCAGGTTAGTTCAGGTTAGTTCAGGTTAGTTCAGGTTAGTTCAGGTTAGTTCAGGTTAGTTCAGGTTAGTTCAGGTTAGTTCAGGTTAGTTCAGGTTAGTTCAGGTTAGTTCAGGTTAGTTCAGGTTAGTTCAGGTTAGTTCAGGTTAGTTCAGGTTAGTTCAGGTTAGTTCAGGTTAGTTCAGGTTAGTTCAGGTTAGTTCAGGTTAGTTCAGGTTAGTTCAGGTTAGTTCAGGTTAGTTCAGGTTAGTTCAGGTTAGTTCAGGTTAGTTCAGGTTAGTTCAGGTTAGTTCAGGTTAGTTCAGGTTAGTTCAGGTTAGTTCAGGTTAGTTCAGGTTAGTTCAGGTTAGTTCAGGTTAGTTCAGGTTAGTTCAGGTTAGTTCAGGTTAGTTCAGGTTAGTTCAGGTTAGTTCAGGTTAGTTCAGGTTAGTTCAGGTTAGTTCAGGTTAGTTCAGGTTAGTTCAGGTTAGTTCAGGTTAGTTCAGGTTAGTTCAGGTTAGTTCAGGTTAGTTCAGGTTAGTTCAGGTTAGTTCAGGTTAGTTCAGGTTAGTTCAGGTTAGTTCAGGTTAGTTCAGGTTAGTTCAGGTTAGTTCAGGTTAGTTCAGGTTAGTTCAGGTTAGTTCAGGTTAGTTCAGGTTAGTTCAGGTTAGTTCAGGTTAGTTCAGGTTAGTTCAGGTTAGTTCAGGTTAGTTCAGGTTAGTTCAGGTTAGTTCAGGTTAGTTCAGGTTAGTTCAGGTTAGTTCAGGTTAGTTCAGGTTAGTTCAGGTTAGTTCAGGTTAGTTCAGGTTAGTTCAGGTTAGTTCAGGTTAGTTCAGGTTAGTTCAGGTTAGTTCAGGTTAGTTCAGGTTAGTTCAGGTTAGTTCAGGTTAGTTCAGGTTAGTTCAGGTTAGTTCAGGTTAGTTCAGGTTAGTTCAGGTTAGTTCAGGTTAGTTCAGGTTAGTTCAGGTTAGTTCAGGTTAGTTCAGGTTAGTTCAGGTTAGTTCAGGTTAGTTCAGGTTAGTTCAGGTTAGTTCAGGTTAGTTCAGGTTAGTTCAGGTTAGTTCAGGTTAGTTCAGGTTAGTTCAGGTTAGTTCAGGTTAGTTCAGGTTAGTTCAGGTTAGTTCAGGTTAGTTCAGGTTAGTTCAGGTTAGTTCAGGTTAGTTCAGGTTAGTTCAGGTTAGTTCAGGTTAGTTCAGGTTAGTTCAGGTTAGTTCAGGTTAGTTCAGGTTAGTTCAGGTTAGTTCAGGTTAGTTCAGGTTAGTTCAGGTTAGTTCAGGTTAGTTCAGGTTAGTTCAGGTTAGTTCAGGTTAGTTCAGGTTAGTTCAGGTTAGTTCAGGTTAGTTCAGGTTAGTTCAGGTTAGTTCAGGTTAGTTCAGGTTAGTTCAGGTTAGTTCAGGTTAGTTCAGGTTAGTTCAGGTTAGTTCAGGTTAGTTCAGGTTAGTTCAGGTTAGTTCAGGTTAGTTCAGGTTAGTTCAGGTTAGTTCAGGTTAGTTCAGGTTAGTTCAGGTTAGTTCAGGTTAGTTCAGGTTAGTTCAGGTTAGTTCAGGTTAGTTCAGGTTAGTTCAGGTTAGTTCAGGTTAGTTCAGGTTAGTTCAGGTTAGTTCAGGTTAGTTCAGGTTAGTTCAGGTTAGTTCAGGTTAGTTCAGGTTAGTTCAGGTTAGTTCAGGTTAGTTCAGGTTAGTTCAGGTTAGTTCAGGTTAGTTCAGGTTAGTTCAGGTTAGTTCAGGTTAGTTCAGGTTAGTTCAGGTTAGTTCAGGTTAGTTCAGGTTAGTTCAGGTTAGTTCAGGTTAGTTCAGGTTAGTTCAGGTTAGTTCAGGTTAGTTCAGGTTAGTTCAGGTTAGTTCAGGTTAGTTCAGGTTAGTTCAGGTTAGTTCAGGTTAGTTCAGGTTAGTTCAGGTTAGTTCAGGTTAGTTCAGGTTAGTTCAGGTTAGTTCAGGTTAGTTCAGGTTAGTTCAGGTTAGTTCAGGTTAGTTCAGGTTAGTTCAGGTTAGTTCAGGTTAGTTCAGGTTAGTTCAGGTTAGTTCAGGTTAGTTCAGGTTAGTTCAGGTTAGTTCAGGTTAGTTCAGGTTAGTTCAGGTTAGTTCAGGTTAGTTCAGGTTAGTTCAGGTTAGTTCAGGTTAGTTCAGGTTAGTTCAGGTTAGTTCAGGTTAGTTCAGGTTAGTTCAGGTTAGTTCAGGTTAGTTCAGGTTAGTTCAGGTTAGTTCAGGTTAGTTCAGGTTAGTTCAGGTTAGTTCAGGTTAGTTCAGGTTAGTTCAGGTTAGTTCAGGTTAGTTCAGGTTAGTTCAGGTTAGTTCAGGTTAGTTCAGGTTAGTTCAGGTTAGTTCAGGTTAGTTCAGGTTAGTTCAGGTTAGTTCAGGTTAGTTCAGGTTAGTTCAGGTTAGTTCAGGTTAGTTCAGGTTAGTTCAGGTTAGTTCAGGTTAGTTCAGGTTAGTTCAGGTTAGTTCAGGTTAGTTCAGGTTAGTTCAGGTTAGTTCAGGTTAGTTCAGGTTAGTTCAGGTTAGTTCAGGTTAGTTCAGGTTAGTTCAGGTTAGTTCAGGTTAGTTCAGGTTAGTTCAGGTTAGTTCAGGTTAGTTCAGGTTAGTTCAGGTTAGTTCAGGTTAGTTCAGGTTAGTTCAGGTTAGTTCAGGTTAGTTCAGGTTAGTTCAGGTTAGTTCAGGTTAGTTCAGGTTAGTTCAGGTTAGTTCAGGTTAGTTCAGGTTAGTTCAGGTTAGTTCAGGTTAGTTCAGGTTAGTTCAGGTTAGTTCAGGTTAGTTCAGGTTAGTTCAGGTTAGTTCAGGTTAGTTCAGGTTAGTTCAGGTTAGTTCAGGTTAGTTCAGGTTAGTTCAGGTTAGTTCAGGTTAGTTCAGGTTAGTTCAGGTTAGTTCAGGTTAGTTCAGGTTAGTTCAGGTTAGTTCAGGTTAGTTCAGGTTAGTTCAGGTTAGTTCAGGTTAGTTCAGGTTAGTTCAGGTTAGTTCAGGTTAGTTCAGGTTAGTTCAGGTTAGTTCAGGTTAGTTCAGGTTAGTTCAGGTTAGTTCAGGTTAGTTCAGGTTAGTTCAGGTTAGTTCAGGTTAGTTCAGGTTAGTTCAGGTTAGTTCAGGTTAGTTCAGGTTAGTTCAGGTTAGTTCAGGTTAGTTCAGGTTAGTTCAGGTTAGTTCAGGTTAGTTCAGGTTAGTTCAGGTTAGTTCAGGTTAGTTCAGGTTAGTTCAGGTTAGTTCAGGTTAGTTCAGGTTAGTTCAGGTTAGTTCAGGTTAGTTCAGGTTAGTTCAGGTTAGTTCAGGTTAGTTCAGGTTAGTTCAGGTTAGTTCAGGTTAGTTCAGGTTAGTTCAGGTTAGTTCAGGTTAGTTCAGGTTAGTTCAGGTTAGTTCAGGTTAGTTCAGGTTAGTTCAGGTTAGTTCAGGTTAGTTCAGGTTAGTTCAGGTTAGTTCAGGTTAGTTCAGGTTAGTTCAGGTTAGTTCAGGTTAGTTCAGGTTAGTTCAGGTTAGTTCAGGTTAGTTCAGGTTAGTTCAGGTTAGTTCAGGTTAGTTCAGGTTAGTTCAGGTTAGTTCAGGTTAGTTCAGGTTAGTTCAGGTTAGTTCAGGTTAGTTCAGGTTAGTTCAGGTTAGTTCAGGTTAGTTCAGGTTAGTTCAGGTTAGTTCAGGTTAGTTCAGGTTAGTTCAGGTTAGTTCAGGTTAGTTCAGGTTAGTTCAGGTTAGTTCAGGTTAGTTCAGGTTAGTTCAGGTTAGTTCAGGTTGTTTCAGGTTAGTTCAGGTTAGTTCAGGTTAGTTCAGGTTAGTTCAGGTTAGTTCAGGTTAGTTCAGGTTAGTTCAGGTTAGTTCAGGTTAGTTCAGGTTAGTTCAGGTTAGTTCAGGTTAGTTCAGGTTAGTTCAGGTTAGTTCAGGTTAGTTCAGGTTAGTTCAGGTTAGTTCAGGTTAGTTCAGGTTAGTTCAGGTTAGTTCAGGTTAGTTCAGGTTAGTTCAGGTTAGTTCAGGTTAGTTCAGGTTAGTTCAGGTTAGTTCAGGTTAGTTCAGGTTAGTTCAGTTAGTTCAGGTTAGTTCAGGTTAGTTCAGGTTAGTTCAGGTTAGTTCAGGTTAGTTCAGGTTAGTTCAGGTTAGTTCAGGTTAGTTCAGGTTAGTTCAGGTTAGTTCAGGTTAGTTCAGGTTAGTTCAGGTTAGTTCAGGTTAGTTCAGGTTAGTTCAGGTTAGTTCAGGTTAGTTCAGGTTAGTTCAGGTTAGTTCAGGTTAGTTCAGGTTAGTTCAGGTTAGTTCAGGTTAGTTCAGGTTAGTTCAGGTTAGTTCAGGTTAGTTCAGGTTAGTTCAGGTTAGTTCAGGTTAGTTCAGGTTAGTTCAGGTTAGTTCAGGTTAGTTCAGGTTAGTTCAGGTTAGTTCAGGTTAGTTCAGGTTAGTTCAGGTTAGTTCAGGTTAGTTCAGGTTAGTA